>NC_133343.1:20561913-20846913 GCF_030506205.2 Paramisgurnus dabryanus | reverse complement strand
ATAGTATTTTTTTCCTTCTATACACTGTCAAAAATAAAGGTACAAAGCTGTCACTGGGGCAGTACCCTTTAAAAAGGTCCTAATATGCACCATTTACGTACAAATATGTATCTTTGAACTGCCAATATGTACAAACATTCCTCAAAATATCTTCTTTTGTGTTCAAAACAAATAAATGTATACAGGTTTAGAACAGCATGAGGGTAAATAAATGACAGAGTTTTCATTTTTGGTTGGGCTTATACTTTAATATAAACTATTCTGTTACTTCCAGTGGTATGTTTGCCCCAAATCCGTCTTTAAACTCAGACCACAGTCTTCACATTATTATTAGGTTTTTACTATAGACCACCAGAAGAGGGCAGTGTAATGGTGCTAATAGCACTAAAAGCTTCACTGGCTCGTAATCATAGGAGAACCATTTTTAGTGCTTAACATCACCTATGTAGAATCTGTGTAGCACCTGTGTTGAACCATATTGTGCCATGTTGAACCATAAATGGTGCTATAGTCATGGTTCTACATGGTGCTCTGTAGCTCTAAAAATGGTTCCCTTATGATTACAAGCTTTTAGTATTAAGCACCATTTTTTAGAGTGTAAGTAAGAGTTATTTTGATTAAACAGGATAAACTGAGTTGGCTATTATGGCAGTGTTTCTCAAACTTTTTTAAACGTGTGCCCCCCTTAGGGTGCATGCTTTGAGATGAAGACAATTAATGACATAAAAAAAATCTCAACTTTAAAACTTGATTTAAATAAAAATTATTAAATTAGACAATTTAGTGTTGATAATAAGTAGTATTATTTTGTCAGTTTTAGTTTTTAAGTATTTTTCTGAGGTTTATTTTTACACAAAATTTGTGATGATTTAATGTATTTTATAAAATGTCTTAATGGGGGCCCCTGGTACCATCTTGCAGCCACCAAGTTTGAGAAACAGTGTATTGGGGTGTGTCTGTCTGAGTGTGTGTGTATGTGTAATGATCTGGCTACGCTTGTAAAGGATATTTTTTATAATGACACTTTTAGAAAATCAACGCCAACTTGGCCCTCAGTAATTTAAGGAAAGCACATAAATCATATAAATCTTGTTTTCCAAGTCTAATAATGTCAGCAGGTTTGTGTGTGAGGTTTAAGTTGGAGGATTTAAAATAATATTAAGTCAGTATGAAAGCAATAGATGTCTATAAGGTGTACTCTATGGTGGGTGCGTGCAAACTTGTGAATGGTTTACATTACAGAACAACACACACTTTAAAGGTACCTAAAATAATATTTCTTTTGCACTGGATAAACAAACCTTTTCAAATGAGATCCTGTCTTATAGGAAAGGCTTAACAAGTCCTGTATGTTTGCCAAAGAAAAAGAAAAGAAACAGCATACACATGGATAGATGATTACACCCATAAAGACTCAATCTCAACCAGGGGAAAACTCTGACCTTGAACTCCTGAGCACTCAGCAGCCAATGTGAGGAGAGAGATTTGATGTTGGGAATGTTTTTGATCAGTTCTGCTCTCAGGTTTCTTATCTGGAACAACCCCAGCAATGGCCATCCAGACTCCGGCTCAGGAATGCAGCGTGAAGCAACAAATCCACACCAATGCAAGTGCTTTTAATGAGGAGAAAGAAAAAACGTTAACATATGGACCCAATACGTACCTAGGCACTCACTCCACACTTGCAACGTACTAATGTTTTTGCATTATATAACGAAATATAAATCCAAACAACATTTATTTTAAAGAAATTGTCATACATTGGGAAACGTGCTTATAAATGTGATTAATTACACCTGTAGTTACTCTGTCACAGCACCTGTGTGAACTGACTTCATATATCCAATTTTATATATAAAGAAAAGTAACGTTAATGCATAGAAAAGGCATCATTTATTTCTGTAATGACACTTTGCATTTAATGCAATGGCATTTAGACATTTTAAGTGTCTAAAAATGTACAAATAGGCCACTGTAGTTTATAAGCCCCTTTATAAGAGATTTTGATTTAAATAATATACTTATTAATTAAATTTATTTATATAGCATTTTTTTGCCTGATCTCAGCTAAATTTGACGAGTTAGTTAATTTGTATGAAGCTAATGGTACAAAAACGTATATGATTCTTATTAAAAACAATAATGAAACCCCAGCCCTAACTTCGCCCCTAACCTCACCGTCACAGGGCGAAAGCAAATAGTACAAAAAACGTACTGTACATGGTTGTACGAATTAACATAAATTAGCCACCCCCCCCCCCCCAAAAAAAAATACATACAAATTAAGCAATTTAAAATTCAAGATTATTTGTCACATACACAGTTATATACATATACTGCAGGATACATAACTAGCAGTAGTGTGCAGTGAAATGTAAATCTGGCATTGTCCGTAGACTATCCAAAGAAGAAACCTTTTCTTTAAATGTAAAATATGCATATAAAATATCTATAACAACTAAATCTACAAAATTCAATGTTTACTTTGATACAAAACACCCTTAATGAAAAATCCAGCAAAGACCAGCATGGTTTGTTTAAGGTGGCAGTAGCTGGTTTAAGCTGGTTCTCCCAGCCTGGCAAAGCTGGTCAACCTGGTGAGTGACCAGAACACAGCTAGACCAGCTTAAAAGTGACCAAAACACAGCTAGACCAGCTTGCTACAACAGCAAAACCAGCTAAAACCAAGGTGGGAGACCAGTTAAAATTAGCTCACCAGCTTATGCTGGTCTTAGCTGGATTTTCCAGTAGGGACTGAAGGGATACAAAACAATAAAGCACTGTGTCATTATGGTCCCATACCAACAATCTTGGAACACCTTTCATCCAATCACGTTTACATTTTTTTGCATAAAATTAAATATTTCAATTATAATGGTTGTTTGGATTAGTCTCATTTTTAAAATGAAAAGCAGGGGTATTTCCTATTCAATGATCAAAATATCATTGAAATCTTTTCTTATCTATGCATTTAAAAACAAAAAATGGGGACAAAACCTTTTTGAACGTTTTTGTCTTTTTGTTGTTGTGGGTTTCTTGAGCACTAAAAAATGTGATTGTCCCAGAAAATGAGGCCATCTGGTCACCTTAGAGCACGTGTGACAGTTGGATGGCTGTTCAGGGGTGGATCTGGCATGACATGAGCTTTTGAGATTTAGCAGAAGGAAATATAAAGGTAATTGAAAAAGACAAAGAAACTATAAATAGCTCCAAGTATTTAGAGTTAATGCGCCAGATTATGGGAAAATAACTATGCTCAGTTAATCAGTCAAGGTTATTTTAAGGCGGGGTGCATGATCTCTGAAAGCCAATGTTGACATTTGAAACATTTCACCTTAACAAACACGGCCCTACCCCAATAGAATCTGCACCTTCTTTTGATTGACCCGCCCCACACATACGCAACCCAAGCAACGATGTCGGTTAGTAGACACGCCTCTTACTGCTGATTGGCTATAAGTGTGTTTTGGTACTTGGCCTGACTCCCTTTTCCAAGTGTTTTTCAAAAATCATGCACCCCGCCTTTAAGAGCTTAAGAGCCATATCCTAGTGGATCTAGCTATTTTTGTTACATTTCAAGGACCTTCAAAATTACAGGAAGCTTTCAAACAGTTTGATGTGTATAGGAATCTGGTTAGGATCAGGGAGCCATTCATGGTTAGGAGTTATTCAGGATTATACAAAAGGTGTTACATCACTACCCAAAATCCAGCTGGAACTCCAAGCTTCAATGAATCCTTACACACACGCAAAGGTAAAGTTAAACAACCTTTGTCACACCACAACCCCACCTAAATTGAATATAGATGAAGTCCTAAAATTTTGATGAGTACCCAAACCATAACTTCTCAGTCCTGTCTACATCCAAAATAATAATTTAACTTAAACTTAATCTGGTTTAATCTGTTTTCCAGCTTCCACATCAAATTGTCATTTCTTTTTCCAAATTTCAAACAATTTAGTTATTTTCCTTAAAGGTCCCATTCTTTCTGTGTTTTTGAAGCTTTGATTTTGTTTACAATGTGCAATATAACATGTGTTCATGTTTCACATGTTAAAAAATGCAGTATTTTCACACAATTTACTTATCTGCACTGTAAAAAATACTTTGCTGCCTTACATTTTTTGTTAAATTAACTCTGATTTACAAGTCATTTCAACTTACTATTATTTATCTTGACTAGAAATGAACTACAGGTGAGTTGATATAACTTATAAAATTAAGTTGACTTTTCTCAACTATATTTTATAAGTTGTGACAACTCATCTTTGTTGACATGACTTGTAAATCTGAGTTGATTTCACAAAAAATTTTAAGGCAGCAAAGTATTTTTTACAGTGTGTAGTAGGCTACAGCGTAGTTTTCACTGTCCTCGAAATGGGCTGACGTCTTCCTTGTTCGATGAATTCCCTCCTTTAGAAATATGTATCGAGTTCTGATTGTGTAGTTTGTTTAGTGTGTTGTGATTCGACAGCAGCTTATCTTGCCATTAGCTTAGCTGGCAAGTGGCGTATTCCTGTGGGCGGAGCTTAGTCAAAAACTTTACTATTGACGTCATTAAAGCAGGAAGTAGAGGGCTGTAGTCCAAACTAGCGGCTGTTCGCTGTAGGCAAAATCTGTTAAAGCGTAACTAAACCCCTGGTCAGAGCCTGACTCCACCCACTGGCAATATTTGAAAAATGCAAGAAAAGTGGGCAGATCCCAAGGAGATAGAGGGGACGAACTAAGTGTGTGGTGAGATCGTAACAAGGGCGTGGTGATCTTGAACCTGCTTACGTCACGAGTCATTTTTTGGACCCAACATCCAATAGGAAAATTCAACTGCAGTAGCCACCGTTCAACCTGAAGAGGGCAGCACTCAGACGTTTTTACACCATATATTGTAGTATTGAAACAGTTTATATCCAAATCTCAAAAAACTTACTAAAATCAACGAACAGCACTAATAAAGCCCCATTCTTACAGATCATTAACTAAAAAAAGTTGGTTTAGGGTTTAGTTACGCTTTAAAGAAAATATATCACCTGGTGGTCAACTTTGAGCTTTATCATTTTACAGGTATTATTTATGCTATTACAGCAACATTACACACTAACTAGGGTTAAAAAAATGAGATCAGAAAGAACGTGACCTTTAATGCTTATTTATGGCCCTGTGTGTAATGTCCCTCTCAGCTCATGTGGTTCTCTTCTGAATCCACACTTGCAATGCTGAAGTCTGGGGTAGTGGACTGCTGTGAAGCAGACTTGGCAAAACAGCTTTCTGTATCATGGCTCCCATATGCCCCATTTTAAATAATAAAATGGCAACTGGGACACTCAGTATGGTCTTGTTGACTTTATACACCCATAAAAGCAAATGCCATGAAACCCGAACCAGTTTTGATTTGTATTCTTGTGTTTTTAGCAAACATGTCAATTACTTAATGTCAGTCAGATAAAAATGAGTATGAGAAGTGGTCATGGGTTCAGGGTGAGCTGTTAATGCTTGTAAATATTTGTTTTAGCAATTGAATGTGGTTTGTGGTTGTGTTTAGTGTTACACTTGTAAATTGTGTAGGTTTTATTTGAAATCAACACTGTAAAGAGTGCTCCTTCTTTCTGTGGTGAACCTTATTTACTACTTTTATACTGAATGCATGTGTGCAGTGGTTTTTCTTTTCTCCATTTCAGATTTATTAAAGGAAAACATCACCATTTTTTTAAAAATATTTTACTATGTTCTTACCTCAACCTAGACAAATTTATAGATACATATCTTTATTCAATGTGTGCACTTCATCTTTGTATAGCGTGTCGTGAATGTGTTAGCATTTAGCTTAGCCCCATTCATTCCTTAACCACGTTTTATTTTGTGCCACCATACTTACTCAGGTAACTACTCATGTAACAGTCTTTAAATAGGGAAAACATGAAAGTGTTTGGTGGCTTCTAAATTTATCCCTGTTTGGATCCTAAGGAATGAATGGGCTAGGCTAAATGCTAACACATTCACCACGCGCTGCACAAAGATTAAGTGCACGCATTGAAAAAAGATAGGGATGTATTCATTTGTCTAAGTTGAGGTAAGAACATAGCCAAATATTGAAAAACAGTGGTGTTTTCCTTTAAGAGGTTAAAACAAGGATCTGTATATAATTTAGCAAACCCTAATTTGTTTCTGTGAGTTTATTAGAAAAGCATCTGAAGGTCTCTTGGATGGTACAACGAACTATGGCTGGTCTATAAAAAGTCATCACTTTTCAACGGATATATGTGATAAGGGTCAGCTATTATTAAACATACTGTAAGCTTACCGTTGTGAATGTGAATAGTGAAAACTTTTTTGTACTCATTGACTGATTTTGAATTTAAACCGAAAAATTTATTTCATCTTTATATTTTTGTATAACTCATTGGCCTGTTTTAGCAAAGAATGTTTAGATCTATTTAAATTGATAGCAGACCACAGAAACCATAGATAGACCAACACCCAAGTCCCCTAATATAAAACTTTAGCTGAAGACGTTTAGTTCATCTGTGCTCCTGCAGGCCAGGGCACTACGTTCTGGACACTACACGCCTTTGTTCAAGGGTCAATCGGCTGTCGGCTGCCCTGAAACAACAGTTCACACGTACCCTGACAATTGAGGATTTGTCTGAGGCAAAGGGGGAAAGAGAATGTGAGAGAGAGGAAGATGATGGGAGTAGATAAGCGTGCGAGGGCCCAGGAGGAAAACACAGTAACTTTACACCGGTATTTCATTTGCTCTCTTTCCACTCTGCCTTTTATCCTGCTAGAGCACATCAGATGCACTTTGATTAAATGCACCTGAATGCACCTCGGCTCTTTTGTAGCTTTTGTGGCTTCACCACACTGAGGAAGAAAATATCACATTTGCAGTTTTTTGGACTTTAAAGGAACAGTATGTAGGATTGTGGCTAAAACTGGTATTGCAATAACAAAACTTGTGGCTAAAACTGGTACTGCAATCACCCAACTAGTGGCCAATACACAAAATGACAACATAACATCAGTTGAGGGCTGCAACTCCACTTTTTAAATGACAATATCCTGGCAAGATCACTGTTATAAGTGATATCAGTATTTGAAATGAAAATGATTTCTCAATGTCTAGTGACATATCAGGACCATTTTATGATTAATTGATATAAATTTCTTACATACTGTTCCTTTAAGACTGCCTTAATGATGCATATTACCCAGATACTTGACACTTTACTTAACAGAAAACGATGTACGGGATGTATAATCCTTTCAAGTGGTTTTACTAAAAAAACTCATGTGATTATAGAGCATAGGTTTGTTTATTTCTGTATTGATGTATTAGCTAATAAAGCAGGCTGCAGTTACATCATAGCCATTTTTTGTCCACCAGAATTCTTGGAAAACTTTTTCAGTAAATCCGAAAAACACAACAGCAAAACCAATTGATGAGACTTCAATTCTATCTTTCACAGATATATTTTTAAAGAAAGAAAATGAATTAACTGACCAAGTTATAAATGCTTCACTTGATAAACTCTTTTCACTTCTGTTGTTTTCTTCATATTTATGAAGAGATGTCTTTGTTTGTCTCTGTTTTTATGACAGATTCATTTTTATGACCTGCTCTTTAATGAGTTAAGCTTATTAAAGTCCGGTCGGCTTTCGTTGAACACATTTTCAAAACACGTACACCCTAGAAAAATGGTGCTAAATAGTACTAAACGCTTGTAATCATGAGGGGGGGGGGATTTTTAGTGCTATATAGCACCTCTGTACCATAAGTGGTACTAAAGCATGACTAAAGCACCACTTAGGTAGTGTGCACACCTAAGTGTTTATGCCAGCGGCCGGCGCGTGTTTTCAATTGTTTCCGATGGAAGCGCGGCACCAGCACTCAGCAGTTTTTTCGGCTTAGCGTTGAGTGCAAATTTTAATCTTTGGGAGAAATGCTCAACTTGTCAATGTCACTCCCCACTCGGCTGTCCAATCGTAGTGGAAAAGGGTTGGGACAAATATCACAACAACCAACAGCAGGGGCGGATCTAGAAAATTATTTATGGGGTGGCAAGGGGGTGGCATGAGAACTACAAGGGGTGGCAATGAAGTAAGCGTCCTTGCATGGTTGTCGTGGATTCAAGAAATTATATACTGTATATACTATTTTCAGTGAACACTGGACCTCAAATTTTTATAACATTAATAAACGCAACAACAAATGTTCCTATAAGTAAGTACCCAAGCAGCTACCTTAAGCATCTCTGTAGCACCCTTTGTCTTAATACTAAGTTAATACATACAGCTTATCAATATCTAAAAACACTGAACATAAAGGTATAAAGACAGTTATATAAATAAAATAGGATTGCCTAGTTTATATTCATGTAAAACATATTTGAAAGGCAAACATCTCTTTCTCTCATAACCCTCTTCTTTAATCCTTTCACTCACTTCATGATGGATTTCTGTCTTTTCACTTCTTTTTAGCTCTTTGCCATCCATATGTTTCTTTCCTTCATTACTTCATCTATTCCTTTCCCTTCCACAACATATTTTTCTGTTTTATTTGTACCTTCCACTCCCATAGTATTTGACTTTTCTATTATTTTTGGTAAAAAGAATGGATATCAGCCTTTCTTTTCATAATATCCTGGAAAATGCGGCATTAAGTTGTCTTTCAAGCTTTCTAAACATACACAACACTGAATAGTTTTGTCTCCTTAACGAAGACAAATAAAAACATCAGACTAAGTTATATCATAACGAGCGATTTCATATGCACGTATGGAAAATTTTGAATGCTGCAGTAGCTAAGACATGACAGGCTAAATCTAGAAAGAACTGCTTAAAATATATTTACTCCTTACACAAACCTGCAGTTCAGTTGTTTTAACTACCAAGCAACTACCTCGTGCAATATTTAACATCAGTTTAATTTTTGTATTTTTATCCTGATGCAACATTTATCTATAGAGGGTTTTCACGGCGCGTCATCAGAGCGGAAGACGCCATCTTGGAGGCACTCCGCATTACAACAGAGCAGACACTGATGTATATGCCGAACGTCGTCAAGGAAAATAGTTAATTATTGCCGTGTTTGAGATGGTACCAAATATTGAGAAAAACATTTGGATGATTATCGACTTCCAAAAGTTATTAAAAACCAGGGAAAGGAATGCAAGAAATTATCAGAGGAGCGGCGCTTGTGGTTGGTAAAGCTCAGGAAAAAGAGTAGTATTGTATTAGAAATATGATTGAAGTACATAAAGTATAAAACAATTATGCTTCTACTTGTTGTGCTTTAGTTAAAGAGTATTTAATATGTACTTTAGTGTATGCACAAAATGTACTTAAACACAAATAAAATTTGCGCTGCAATGCCTTAATGCCAGTGTGCTTAATTGCTCATAACAAATTTTATGTTGTAATGATAATAATATTTTTAATAGTAAATGGTAAAAACAATTATTGCTTTTATTTTTTTACTGTGCTTATTTTACAGTAAAGCACTTTGGTAGGACACTGGCTATTTTAAATTTGCTATATAAATAAAGCTGACATTGACATATGGGCTCTGCATGAAAACTAGGTAGTTCACTAACTTATATCGGGATATGCAACTGAAGGAAGAATCGCCGGGTCGTCACGGATCCTAAAAGAGGGAGCTCGTAGGGATCTGCACCGCCTATAAATTGTAATTTCTCGGAATATCGTGCCTTTTCTTGTGGTCCAAGTCCTTCCCTATATGCCTTTGCATCTTGGATGCGTTTTCTGTTGTTAAGACATGTTTACATTCACTTAAAGTATCCAAAGCGCATAATATTCCATTGTACTCCGTTCAGTTCTTTACACCGAGTGCCTCCACGATGGCCGCGCGTCCGGGTTACCGCCCAGAACGTGACGTCGGTGAAAACCCTCTATAAATATGACCGTATTTAGTACTCTGATTTGCTGATGTGATGCTCAACTTAATCACTTTAAGACACTAAAGAGAATTTGTTTTGGCAGCATGTGATGATGTGAGGTGGTTTATTAGATCAGAATTCCTCGCTACAGACGTGAAGAGACTCTTTCTTCATGGGCATAAGTTGCACGTTCATAAACATTTTTGCCTTTAACCTCAACGATGGAAAAGTAACGTTTGTGCTTTTTATACTTTGTGCTTGCGTCCGCTACCTTTGTTTTGAGCTCGTTGTACTTCCCATCGCTCTGTTGTTGTGGGTTTGTGCGACTCGGAAGGGATGGACTGCAGCGCGAGAACCGGGCTGCATGTGAGTGCCTTGGATGGGGCGATGCATCCTTTCACCGCAGTTTCCAAACGTCTCCAACCACGCCAGAAAAGATCGCTAGATTTGTCCTAGTCGCTTTTTTAATAAAGTCGCTAAAGGGGTCTAAAAAGTTTCTTAATCTAGCGACCAAGTCACCAAGTTGGCAAATCTGCGCGGACTTTTTTTTACACTTTAAAAGACTTTCTGCTCGGACTGACTGCATGCTTGTGTATGAACTCTGCTGCCTCTGGTTGGCTAACGATGGAAATTAAGCCAATCACCATCAGCTATGTGGTTGTCCCACCCCGTCTAAGACACACACACCAATCATCGTCAGATATGTGTCTCCCACCCCCAAACACACGCAGAGAAAAACTACATTGCCTTTCTGGTTAAAAGAGCCTACTCGGGTATAAATTATATATATTAGGATACCCGCGCTGGGGTGGCATATGGGGTGGCAATGCTTTTATTTAGGGTGGCAACTGCCACCCCGTGCCACCCCGGTAGATCCGCCCCTGACCAACAGGCTGATAAACAAAGCAGAAGTATCATACTCTGTAAAAATGGCTGGGTTATTTTTGACCCATAATGGGTAAATATTGGACAGAACACATGCTGGGTTAAAAATAACCCAATGCTGGGTTGTTTTTTGGCAACCATGGATTACCATAGATAACCCACACTGCAAAAAATGACTTTCTTACTTAGTATTTTTGTCTTGTTTTCAGTAGAAATATCTAAAAATTCTTAAATTAAGATGCCTTTTTTTGATGAGCAAAATGACCTTAGTAAATAAGTCTAGTTTTAAGACAAATAATTTACAATTTAAGTAAAATTGTCCTTAAAACAAGCAAAATTATCTGCCAATGTGGTGAGAATTTTTTTTTGCTTTTTCTTAAACACTTAATTCAAGTAAAATTTTCTCACCCCATTGGCAGATAGTTTTGCTTGTTTTAAGCACAAATTCACCTAAATTTTATATTTTATGTCTAAAAACTAGTATTATTTTCTTAGGTTATTTTGCTCATCAAGAAAATACATCTTGATTTAAGAATTTTTAGATATTTCTACTGAAAACAAGACAAAAATACTAAGTAAGAAAGTCATTTTTTGCAGTGCAGTTGTTGGGTTAAAACAACCCAGAAATGAGTACATTTTAAAAATGATGCGTTCAGACCAGCAGCGATAGAGGCATCGAGCGCGAGGGATTTCAATATTAAGTCAATGTGAAGATGCGTTGACACGTGCCTGGAGGTCGATGAGCCGTTTAGCCGTTTTTGGAAGAAAAACGTGCCGCGTTAACCAATCAGGAGCTTGCTCTAGTAGTGACGTGATTACAGAAAGCAAGCGGAGTCGCAGAAGCCCCTCCCATGACGCAAATTTTCCGCATCTCGATTACTAAAATTGCACGCGCGAATGAAGCGAGGAAACTCAAATGTTCAAGTGGCAAACTAGACGCAGTAGGCGCAAATTTGACGCCTCAAAAGTGGCTGGTGTAAACCCACAGTTAGAGTATAGCCTGCAGTTTTATGTTTTAACCAGAGATGGCGACAGAGAGTCAAATGTTACAAATTGCAGCTTAAAGGTGGGGTGCATGATTTTTGAAAAACGCTTTGGAAAAGGTAGTCGAGCCAACTACTAAAACACACTTGTAGCCAATCAGCAGTAAGGGGCTTGTTTACTAACCGACATTGTTGCCTGGGTTGCGTATCTGTTGGGTGGGTCTATCAAAGGAGGTCTAGATTTTATTGGGGTAGGGGCGTGTTTGTTAAGGTGATTTCAAATATCAACATTGGCTTTCAAAGATCATGCACCCAACCCAGATGTATGACTTTTCTTTATTTAGTAAAAAACAATTTTTTTCAAAATATACTAACTGTATATCTTCTGGTGCCATATGTCATTGTTCTTGTGGAAATCTAACACCTTATCAATATTTTAGCAAAGATCATATTTCGATCATTTGTTATTTGGGATTTTTTTAATTTCAGCAACCTTGGATCATCATTCAACCATCCAAGTTATCTGAAAAGACCAGACTCGCATATAAATAAGGTTTCACATATAAAGTTCCTGTGAAACTGATTTAGGTGGATCTGTGGTTTCCCCTTACACACTACAGGAATTACAGAAGAGGTTTTCTTAGGACTTTCTGAAGCTTTGGTGAACAGAATAGAGCTAAGGTTTCTGTAATTTGGCAACACAACGGACCAAAAAGGTATAATGAGGGAAGCTAAAGCTGTTTCGTCTAAAAAAAAAAAAACGGTATGAAGAACAGTGATTTTTTAGTGACACCTGTTATAAAGATTTTAAAGAAGAAAAAGTACTCTGCATATCTATTTTTAATCACTCCATCTTTGTCAGTGGATTGAGCATAACAAGGTTCAATGTCTTACATCTGCTTCCGTCTTCTAGATTCCATTTTTTGTGTATTTTTTAAAACTAGACTGTATCTCTATTCTGTTTTATGTTCTTTCTTATTGTCTCATCCAATTTCTCTCTCTCTCTCTTTTTTCCTTTCTGCCTATATTTCCACGTATGTTTCTACTCAGCTCAAAATTCCTTCCAATTGTAAGGCCTCTTCCCTCAGGCTAAAAGGAGGGGTGAGGACCTGATCTGGGGCCAGTATTCATGACCTGTAACAGTGCGCTTCTGGAGACTCTCCTTTCAGTTCAAGAATAATCTATAAACTGTAACATTGAACAGGTTTAGGTTACAGACATTCTAGGGCAGATTGTGAAGTTGATGCAGTGTTGTTCCCAGCTGTACAGTACTACTGAAATATTGAAAAGCTTTATGTTGAGCTCTAATGTTTTATAAAACATTTTAGTCTATCACTCAATTTCATGTTATACTTTATTTTTACACACAGATCTAATTATAATGCAAAGGGAGCTCATATGATGTTTGTATGGCAACCTTTCACAGGACCATTCACATCCTCTTAGAAATCAAATACTTGAATTTCCATTTTAGTCTACTCATGGCAGTCTGCCACCAGCATTCTATGTGGAACTGTTTTATGTGTTAGCTTTAAATTATTGTTATGGAGGGAATTTTCCACCTTAAAGATTTCACAGAGCAGAACACCTGTGGAAAAGGTCTTGTTGCCTAATACATTAACAAAATCTGAAAAATATTAAATGTATTCAGTCTCTGTCAGCTGTAACATAATCGAAATGACAAATTTGCAGCTCTGTAAGTTGACGTATATTGAATGAGAGTTTGTATGTACATTTGCATCTGATAAGGTTTTGAGGAGCAGGAGAATCATCACATCTTGAACACATTGCTGGGCCTCAGTGTTCAGAGGACAAAGTTTAAGGACAGAGCTTAAGCTGCTAATTCTCTTTTGTGCAGTGATAATTTTTCTGCATCTATAAACAAGGATTAGATACAATCCCAAAATTGTTGAGTTATTTTCAACCTAGAGTTGCATGGGTCAAAAAGAGACGACCCCGGCCCGCTGGGTTGCAATTTAACCTACTGTATGCTGGATTGTTTCTACCCGAAATGCTGGTTGAAACAACCCATATATAAACATTTTCCCAACAGCTGAGTTTGTCCCTTTTTGACCCAACGCTGGATTTTGTAGAGTTTACATGTAAGAAACATCCACATTTACTTAATGAATCATCTATTATATATATATATATATATATATATATATATATATATATATATATATATATATATATATATATATATATATATATTTCTTTATATATCTTATTGTTTATGTCAAAAGTTTTTAAGAAACGTTCAAGAGAAGCATTTTTATATCTTGGAAAAAATATTAAGGGTAGTTATTTACAGATAAACACAGTGTCTAACCATTTTTGATACATTGTAAAAATTACAGCATTTTTGTCAAAATCAACATATATTATTATGTTACTTTAACCTAAAAAATTAAGTTAAAACATTTCAACTTGATTTTAGAAGTTATGTCAACTTATCACAAGCCACAACTTAAAGGTGCAGTGTGTAAATTTTAGGAAGATCTATTGACAGAAATGCAACATAATATACATAACTATATTATCAGTGGTGTATAAAGACCTTACATAATGAACTGTATTGTTTTTATTACCTTAAAATGAACCTTTTTTAACTGATCTCACGGAAAGTCATGTTATAGTTTATAGCAAAATAATTTATTTGTGTCCATTGCACGAAATTCAGCTTTTTTTGTGCCTTGAGCAATAATGTATTTTTAATGTGTGTTGCATGACATTTCGTTTCATTTTCTGTATTGTTTTCTCATTGTTTTTCCTATTTTCTAACCATTGTCACTTGGGGTTAGAATCATTTTTCATTTTTAGACATCCTAACCCAAACCCCAACTGTAACACCAACCCCAAACGACAATGATTTAAAAATAGGGGAAAAAAGGAAAAAACAATACATAAAATGACACAACAAAGATAGTCGTGCCACGGACACAGAAAACTATTTATAAAAATTAATGCTAGTGTTACGAAAAAAAACTTTTGTGCTCAAGGCACGAAAAAAGCTGAATTTCGTGCCATGTACACAAATAAATTGATCAAATTTTGCGTGACTATAACACGACTTTCTGTGAGATCATCGTTTTTTTTTTACACTGTGGGTCCTCTTAAGGAAGTCACCCATTTTGGAGAAGGGTCTGGCCGCAGAGGTTCTCAGACACATGCGCTTCTTGGAAGTGACGTCACTTGCAGTTGCGAGCTCGACAAAACTCTGATAAGTTTGCATTGCCAGTGGATGCTGGGTTTGCTAAATTTACTTACCATAGCAAAGAAACGCGTTTGTAACAAAAATATTTTTCCCTTGTGTTTATTAGAGGATTAATAGTTGTAATTAAAGTTTTAATATTTAAAGCAAAGTTAACACTTATCAAAGATACAAAGAAGTTGTTAAAGCAACACTATGTAGTTTTTTTACCTTTAAATAATGTCTCTAAAATTATTTCAGTGATAGAACAACTTTTAACTGGACAAATTGTACTGTTGCTGCAACCTGAGCAGCCTCCTAGCTGCTACAAGCACACTCTGAAAGTGGCGGTGGAGGGTAGGAAACACAGCTCCGCCCCTCCCCCTGCCTGCAGAAGAGTGTCTGATACCAGGCACTGTTGCGCTTTTCAACCACATGGGGGAGCTATAATTAATTTTTACATGGAAACTACATAGTGTTGCTTTAAATCTAAAGAGCAATACAAAATTATTGTTTAACCTAATGCAAAAAAAATTTCTGGTTTCATTTTTGTACAATATGTTCGAGGCAGGGTCTTAATACAGTGAAACATACTGCAACATGATGTGCACTGTTGTGCCACTGGAGTTTCAGAAAGTAATACAATTTATTTGTGCATGAATGATTTGCATTTTGCTGATATAGACACTGAATTTAATTGTAATTAGACTTAATTAAGTACATCAATACATTAACATGCATCAACAGCATCATCATGTCCACTTTCATTGCAAAAAAAGGGGAAAACATAGACAAAATGTTTTTGTGGTTGGCGAGTTATATCATTTTAAATAGCCTAATGTTTAAAGGTCCCATATTGTCAAATCTGAAATTGTGTAGTTTTTTTTCATGATAACTGAGGTCTACGGCTATGTAAGTACCATATAAGTATTCATTTAAGAGTCAAATGCACACAACCTGCTTGAAGTAGTTAAAACGGTTCGTTTGTACTTCCGAAAATTACTAGTCAGCGCCTTCAGTCTCCACCCTGAGCACTGTCCACCTTCGACGGCCCCATCCCCTTTTGGACAAATAAACCCCTAAGGAATATCACACCATGTGAGTAAATGCTCTTCAATTAATGGATTTCAGGAAACTACATCATTGCACAGGCTTCTAAAAAAACATTATTATACGAGAACAATGGGTAATGTTCATTTATTCAGAAATTCCTCAACAATCAGTTCAACTTTAGCCGCCTGTTCTAAACATTTACAAGTGACTGCTTCAGTGTGGCAGTTCAATGCCGGTTTCTCCAGGAATCTACTCATCAAAGATGTTACAGTCCTTACTTTGTTGGAACCGACCTCAAATCCACAACCCATAAGTAAACAGATTTTAATGGCTGCACCATAACTTGCACGCAATTGTCACGCGCATCTCATTGATTATTAGTAGTAAAGCGGCATCACCTGCTTTCAGAACCGGATGCCGGTTGCTGCTTCTGAAAGCGGCTGATGGTGATTTACTACTAATCAATAAACTGGCTATACTGAAGAGGTGCGCGAGACAATTGCATGCGATTTATCATGCAGTCCTTACTTTTAAGTTACATTATGAAGCCATTATGTTTGTCCTGTGGCAGCTACCATAGTTTCTCTGTGTTTCAAAAGGGAGAGGTGAGAGGTGGACTGAGTCGTTGGTTGGAATTTGCAATCTCACCACTAGATGGCGCTAATATTTGCACACTGCACCTTTAAAATAGTAGGTTAAATTGACTTGCAAAAAAGTTATTTGTTTTAACTTTATGTTGCATTTTTTACATTTTAGAGTGGTTTTTAGGGATGCACCAATACAAAATGTCTGTGCTAAAACCAATATTCGATTTTGAAGGACATCTGCCAATGCAGATACCAGGAGCTTTGCTTTTATCTCCTTCTTTTTAAATTATTATGTTCTGAAATCCTCATAGTTCAGACTGTACAAACAACCATTCTTTTATCATTGTCACCCAATTCAAAATAATCAAACAGTATGAGTTGATGCATTTTTCTGCCTAATGTCTCAGCACAGGCAGAAAGAGAAAATGGCTTCAGCTGGGAATCGGCTTAGTCCTCAAAGCTCACTATACTGCTCTGATGTTGAAATAGTTTGGGAGGGGGGATGTGGTGCGTGAAGAAAAGTGGAGACCCAGATTCAGTTGAACTTGTCCAGGAAAAGGGTTGTCATGGCAACAGGGTAGATTTAAAGTGCCCCAAAAATCCCCCTAAAAATTGACATTAAAAAGAATATAAAACATAATGGGAAGACATGGTACCATTTATTTTGGGTGCTGAGCTCTCTGTAAAGGCTTGGTCCCTCTCCTCGGCTTTTCAGAGTTCAGTCTGTGAGGGTGTTTAATATTGTCTACTGGAATCACATCCATCTGCTCATTATTCAGGCCTGGCTTTGCGGTCGGCTCAAATTAAAAACTGATAGTGACTACTCCCTGAGTTCCTTCTTTGAGGTCTGTGGCTCCTCCAAGGCTAGGAAGCAGGACTTATTGGCTGTCATATAGCTTACAGACATTTTATCATCACCCCCAGTCCCATACAGTTCACCCTCAGGTCTGTCTTCCATCAAAATTTGGAAAGATTCAGCAGAACCACAAATTGATCCGTATGTGTAATGTTGGCTTGCTGGTTTGGAAATCGGGGAGTAGCATACAATCCTGATGAAGTAGTATCATTAACCGAGTCAGCATGTGCTAAAAGAATATACATTTCTCTTTCTATAAGATTATTTATTTCCATGGTTGTCACCCCTGATGAGAGCCCTGGACATAGCATTGTATATAAGATGAGTCAGTCTCTATCTTTCTGTTGCTTTGCTCTGCATATCCCCATTTTGTCTTTCTGTATATTTATTTAGCTTTCAGATGATGTATAAATTTAAATTTTTAAAAAGCTACTAAATGCTAACTCTACCCCTTCTCGTGAGGAAATAGCAAAATAAGAATTTAATTGTATCTGTATATATGACAGTACAGATATAAAATATTTTATCCAATCCTTTATGGCACCAGATCTACCACTGTATGTTCACAGGAAAAACAACATAAAGCATTATTTCTTTTTGTGTTATATTGTTCATTGAGAGCCAAAAAGCAGACTAGGAAACAATAATGAGAAAACCTTTCTTGTAAAATAATGTAAATCTCTATTATAGCAGTTGTCCTTGGTACTGCCAGTCTTTCATAATGTAAATCTTTCATAATGAATTCAATGAGCAGGCTGTAGTCTGTTGAAATCATGAATGTTCTTGCTTTCCTTTCATCACTAAAGACCGAGTGGCTTTGTTGAACTGCGGACCAATTAGAATTATGTAAATGAGATAATCCTCTGAGTCAAATTCTAATCACTATGACTCTTCTGTAATAATGTTTATTCTTATAGGTAAATAGCAGGCAGGGAAAATAAAGATTTGAATGGTGTAAGTAAGATCTCTATCTGATATGATCCAATAAACCTGTCAAAACATTCCTTAGTGTTCCTATAGGTCAACTGACAGCATGCACTTTTAGAAAAAGGTGCAAAAGTTGTCAATGAGATGGTAAAGTACCTTTGTAGCAAAAGAGTACATATTTGAAGACTTATTCATTTGAAGACTACTCAGTATTAAAAAGTCAATTCTTCATTTTACACAAAATCCGATATCTGCCATGTTATTCTGTCTTCTTGTCTCCCTTTTTTCCCAAACCGCGACAAACGCCAGTCCTCCTTCTTTGCAGAATGCAATAAATCCGCTTAACCAATCACAGCGCACCATTCCATGCATTGTAAACAATAATGGTGGCGCTTTGAATACACAAAGAATCCTAGTTTTCCTCATCTACTTTGTACTTTGTACTGTGATCAACAAAAAAATATATAATAATCATAATTTTGATGGCATTGATAAACCTGTTGTGGTTTTCTGTTGCGGGGAAGAAACGTACGCCATCAAAATTGAATAATTTACGTGAGAGGCACCCAGGGGAAGGAAAAATGCCGGCTGTTGCTTGTTCTCACACGACAGCATCAAGCTTCTGTCATGCTAACACATTGACCCCAGGGGATCTTATCAGGGGAGATTGAAAAACCATTTTTACCTTGTCTTTGTTGAATAATGGTAGTCTACCCACATTCACGAACATACAAAAAGTGCTAAACATGCTAAACATCTCAGTCTCATAGAAATTCCTCTTTTAGAAATGTCAGCCAGAAAACGGCCCATTCTGAAAAACTGATGCTTATGACATCACAGGCATCTAACTGCCCCTCCACTTTAAAAAAATTGGCTACATTTTTTAAGTGGCAGCAAAGTCAGCCAATCAGTAATGAGATTGCAAGTTAAGGCAGTAGGGGGAGCCAAATAGGTGCAAAACCACTTGTTTAAAATCCCCCACCTTAATAGAGCTATCTGAGAGAGGTTTTTAGGAAGCTTCTAAGGCATTACAGACCCAAACAAAACATTTTTTGTCTACATGTCACATCACAGAACAAGGATAAATACCCCGTTCAATCATTCTATGTCACCTTTAATATGACAAAGTAAGTGTTTTAATTAATGCCATTAATGTTTATTTTTTAATCAGTGTATACCACTAATTGATATAACATGAATATAACATGGCAAAGATGACTTATAAATTGATTCAAAAGATTTATTGCATTTATGCAGGAAAAAATCTGTTTTTATTATAAATCTTTGAAATCAAATTATGAATTTTTTATGTTATTATAACCTTAAGTGCTATGTAAAAGTTTGTGACAGAATTTTTTTTATCTTGTCACTTTCTTGGTATAGAAAACACATTTTTACCCAAATTAGTCAAAATGGATTTATTGCATTTTGGAACCAAACTCTTCATTTGTACACTTAAAATGTTTTGTTAAATCAACTCAGATTTACAAGTCATGTCAACAAAGATGAGTTGTCACAACTTATAAAATATAATTGAGAAAAGTCAACTTAATTTTATAAGTTATAACAACTCACCTGTAGTTATAACAACTGATCTCTAGTCAAGATAAATAACAGTAAGTTCAAAATGACTTGTAAATCCGAGTTGATTCAACAAAAAATTTTGAGGCAGCAAAGTATTTTTTACAGGTACATATTGGTACCAAACACATACCTAAATATTAAATATTTGGACCTTTTTAAGGGTACCATCCTAGTAACAGGTTTTGAACCTTTTTTGATGTTTCGTGGTGTTAGCAAAGGTAAGATCATAGATATGAGGGAACACTGCACTTGATGAGGATTTCTGGTTCCAAGAACGTTTTGCACAAGGGTGTTATTTTATAGTTTTATTCTGTTCAGAAAAAGTTTAATGTTCATTTAACTTTGAACAAACTGTTGCCACTAAATAACATACATTTAAAACTACAGTAAGTTACTGGCAAACATCAACTATACTACAGCAATTTCTTTACAGTGTGAAATAAAATGCATATTTGAATGAAAGTATCTGCCAAATTAATTTGCTAATGCAAAGTCATCCATGTTTTTACCATCATTCTATAGCAATTCTAAGGCTATATTTTCAGCTTCACGATTCTGACCGCTATGCCGCAGCCCTGTGTTGCTGCTAATGAGACTAGAATCTCTCCTGCTGTTTAATGGGGCTAGAAAAATACTTTATTTGAGCACGTTCTTTGGCTTAACTCTGGCAACATACATTTCAGCTTGGGCTGGTGTGCACATGAGTATAGGCTTGGTAAGATGATCAGCTCGAACAGACATTCAAACCAGATCAGAGCGAGAATATGTAAATGCATGTAAATATGTTTCTTATTGCTGCATTATCTCAAACTATCAGCCGTGTTGTTAAGGTGCAAAATTGTAGTACGAGACGCTCCAAATCCAAAGCGTGTACCTCATCTACTGCGGTTCCTGTGCTCTGCAGGCATCTGCTGCAGCAGGAACAGAAACTGCAGGCTGTGGTGATGCTCCTTTCATCTCCTCTGGCTGTGGATCAAGCAGCGCTGCTCCCCCATCCTCACTCCCTCCTCCCCCTCTTTCTCTTCATCTTCCAAGTCCTGTCTGGTGATACAGGCAGTGATGCAGCATCCCAGTGGATTTAATTTACCAGCATAACAATTATTTAAATACAAAGAACAATGCCATGGGATAACATAACTGCATGTGAATGAGGATGGTCTCATTAATTTGGATTTTTCGGAACTGACACAATCCAAAGAAAAATCACAAATGAGATATCATTAATATCTCAATTGTTTCTCCAGACAACAAGATTAAATGGACAATAAATTGAGTGTTTTGCAGTAACTGAATATGTAGTAACTGGGGCTGCACCCTTTAAAAAGGTTCATTTAGGTGTATATATTTGGTACACATATGTATTTTTAAGGTACTAATATGACCTCTTGGTGCAAAGGTATACCTTTTAAAAGATACCACCACAATAACAGTTAAAGCGATATTCGGATGGGATTAGTTTTACATGGAGAGCTGGGGTAAAGCAATTATAAGAGCTTCCCTGTGATTTTAGTCCCGTCCGAATCTGCCATTTCGGTAATCTTTACAGACAATGTCAATAAAGATTGCAGCGACTTTTACCTTCTGTGAAAAGGGCCGGAGAAATTACCTTAAGTAATACTAACCCATACGAATAGGGCTGAATAAAATTTTAATTTTTTTCAAATTAGAAGGATAGTAATTTTTTTCAAAAGAGAAAAAAAATGAAAAAAATGAAGATGAATATGAAACTGAATAGATGAATGACTCATGATAGCTCCTCTGATGTTTGCTCTTTGAAAGTGAACTGATTAATATAATTCAGTATGAATGTGATTTCACATCTGAGTGAATATTTTCAGAACCACATTAGAAGCATCATAACTGATGCTGGTTATTATCTCAGTGAGATACTTCAGCCAATTTAGTCATTGAAGGTAAACTGGGGAAAACTTGTATTTAGACGCATAATTGTCAAGATTAAAGAGGTTAGCTTTTAATTTGACTCATCTGAGGGACTTTTTAGATCACAGTTAAGGGGTTTGTAATTCAGGGCAATTAAGACTATAAAACATCTGCAAAGGGGGTGAGAGGAAACTGAGCACATGAAACCAATTATGCAATGGTTTCTTTGTTTAGCACAGGCAGAAACAGAATCAAACTAATACTGTATTTGGAAATCATTTTAAAATTGTTGTTTGTATACCTAATTTAAATTTACCTCTGAATGTGGTGTCAATGTCTTTCTTAAGTAAAATGTTAAAGAGCACCAATTATCCGATTCGCGATTTTACATTTCCTTTGGTGTGTAATAGTACATAACGATATGCTAAAGGTAGAAATCCCAGGGTAAATAATGTCGAGAGTTATCGTTTCCAACGTAAATCTCTTTTCTTGGACTAAACGTCAGAAAAACGTTTCAGAAGGACTGGTTTGTCCTTTCTTTTTTTGTGATTATTGTGAGCAAACATCTTTAATCTTGCGGTACGTTTTCTTAAAAAATGCAATGGAATATGCGGGATATTCATTCAATTTTATGCAATGAAATTGCGTGAACTTGCAAAAACTGTGTGAACTTGCAAAAGATGTTTGCAGCTTTTGCAGCTTTTCATTCGTCCCTTTCACACATACAGTCTTTACTGGTAATTTACTGGTAAATTGCAGTTAACATGTCATGTGTGAACAGAACCTTTCTGGTAAATCAGTGCTCCCAATTTACCAGTAAGACAGGTTGTAAGATTAACGGTAATTTGCCGGTAAGCGCTGTGTGTGAACGAAAAATATAGCATTACCGGCATTTAGATGACGTCAGACCGCGCTGACAGATCGGGCGGGCCAATCAGAAAGTTTTTTATACAGGTGACGCGGTATCCCCCAGACTGTTTACAGACGTTTCCACACACATGTTGCTTAAAAGTCGAGCACACCTGAAGTTAACATCCACATTTCTTCACCAAAGTTGTTTAAAACAGCTTACCATCTAATTGCCAAATTGCCGACGTCCTTAGCACACCATCTGTGAAGCCTAATGTGCAAACGCGCAGGTTCCGTTTGACGCCGCCTAACGCAATGTTGTTTGGTCACGTGCAACTTCGCGACCGCTTGCCAGAGATGTGAAAACAACAAAATACGGACCGTGGATATTAAGTCATAACCCGCCGTTTACAAATACGACACGGACGGAGCTCGCCGGCCGCGCGCCACAGGTAACTTCCGCTTTCCCTCCGAGTTTACCGGTATTTTGATACTGATGTGTGAATGATGTCTTACTGGTAAAAAGACGGAACGTCACTGCATGTGTGAACAGCACATTTTTGTATTTACTGGTAAATTCATTCTGGTAAATTCATGGTAATTTACCAGAATTACTGTGTGAAAGAGGCTATTGATGTTCACGTCACGTAATTACGTCACTTCCTAACATGACAACAGGGTAAATGCAACATTTTTCAACTTGCTGCTAAGATATATGACTTTTTGCTATGAAAATGAGGGGATTATGAAATCATGCAAGCCCTGCATATTTTGCGAGCAGAAATCTGCAATATATGCGGCGAAAGTGTGGCATTTTAAAAATGGGGCCTCCGCATAAATATGCGGACTTTGGCTGATTATGCATTGAATCATGCGATCACATAATCCAGGTTATCCTCACCCCATGGCGTCAATATTTGACGCCACTTGATCATGCGTCAATATGTTACGCGGAGGGTATACCCTTCGCGTCATTTTTTGACGAACTGGGGACTTCAATACTATTGAGTCCGTTGCATTCTCTTTCCTATTTTCGTACCATTTTCTTACCATTTTCGCGTCGGTTTAGGGTTAGATTTACATAATGACATCCCTACCCAAACCTATCCCTAACCCCAATGTCAGGCGACAACTGTTTAATTTCGCGTACCTAATAGTATTGAAGTCCCCAGTTCGTCAAAAAATGACGCGAAGGGTATACCCTCCGCGTAACATATTGACGCATGGTCAAGTGGCGTCAAATATTGACGCCATGGGATGAGGATGTGTTGCATAATCACGTTTTTCTAGAGGGACTGACAAACATGGATTGTGGATACAGTTCACTTCCTGGGCAGGTTGACGTGGACACGACCATCATTAAAATATATTTCTGCCCCGTTCCGTAGTCTATGTTTTCATATTTAAAGAATTTACTACTGACTAAACCATGATTCAAATGCAATGACCGTTGAGCAATGCAGAGTAGCGCTTGTTTGTCGTTTTTACAATCACAAATGCAGACATGGTTTTAATATTTTAGTTATCCTGACCTTACCAATCTGTTACATTCTGCTCATGCCGCACTGTTGATCGATTAATTTGATGTGGAAAATATGTGTAAAATGTGTTATATCATTGTATTATACAAAATAACATGGTTTTTAGCAATGTAATGGGTACTCTTTAAGGGCGGTTATTCAGACAGGGCTTAAACCCAGACTAAAATGCATGTTTGAGCTGTAAACAACTAAAAACAGCTTGCACTGATATTGGTGCCATTGTTTGGTCTTAAAATATACACCGGTAATGTTGTTTGTAAAAACTACTTTAAGGGGTAGTTAACCCAAAAATGAAAATTACCCTATAATTTACGAGCCATTCTTGATGTATATGATTATCTTTTTTTAAGAATTACACAATCTGAGTTATATTAAAAATTGTCCTGGCTGTTCCAAGCTTTATAATGGTAGTAAAGGGTGCTTCTGATTTGAAGCCCAAAAAAGTCCATCCAATCTTCACAGAAGTAGATGTAATCCACAAAGCTTTCAATAAAGGCCTTCTGAGGGCAATCGATGGGCAAGATATGGTACAAAATGGAGAAAATACTCAACTTGGTAAAGGTATTTATTTGTCAAAATTATTTCTCAAAAAAGCAAACTACAGCATATCAGGGAAAATATTTTGATGATCCTCTTTTGATTACAGCGGTCATTCTCTTGAGCATTGATCTTTTAAAATATTTTTTCCAAGTCTCTTTTCTTGAATTCTTCTTCAAGCTCACATTTTGGGTTGATACAAATTTAGCATTTAACATCACAGGTTAAATCACAACCCAATGGGTTGGATTCGTCCCTTTATGACCCAATGCTGAATTAAAAATAACCCAGCATTTTTTTGTTTGTAAGTAAATTAAAACCTTTCTATCTCTATTTCTTAAACACACACATACGCACAAATTTCCCAGCAGGAATGATTTAATCAATGCCCAGTTTCAGCACGTGTGTAGTTTGGTCCAACCATGTAAGTGCGCATAAAATTTTGATATCAAACAAGCTTTAATGAGACGCATTCTTTTCAGTGCACATTTTTACATAACACCTGAACATACTGTGAGATAAACAAGGTTGTCCATGCAGCCATGATGGTTAAGTACATGGAAAGACCAAATTCTGACTCTATTTAGTTGAATTGTGTAAAGATACCCTGCTGGGTGTTTTTCCAAAACCATAGGAATCTTCAGTTGCCCAAAATGACTGTCCTGAACCGATCTTAACCACAGTTCAGACCACATTATTATGCATCCTAGCTTTAAATTTTAAAATACAGTGTTTCACAAGTCTATTTAACACAGAAAAACATTCATTGCAAGATACCACGCATTCTCTCACACTTGAAGCATACCACACCATTTTCATTACAGGCTGTTTTACCACACAGATTAGATGACATATTTGCTATATTCAACTTATTGGAGACAGCAGTGATTTTCTGAGGGTTGGCATATGCAAACATCATAGTAATGTATCCACAAACCACACACACTGTTATGCTTCTGGCTTGCTGTTAGTGAAGAATGGGCATTGTGTCTGGTATTCAAATGCTTTTTGGTTAGTAACTGTGTTGCAAGATGGGTATAAAGTCCTGGGGATTTGAATATTGAGTGATAGTTGTAACCACATTTTGTCTAGGGAAAGATCTTTGTCATTTCTTTCGCTCTAAATGTTGAAGGTAAAAGTATTTAAGTATTCTAAAGGGAATTAAAATACCTATATTTTCAATAATAATTAAATTCCTGAAGAATTTTTTTTGTACATCATTAACATGTTCCTAAAACATAATATATATATATATATTTTTTTTATTAAATAATCTAGTTAATACATCATGACTTTAATTAATTAATATTATGAGAATTTATTACAAATAGTTTCAAAATTTCTGTTTATACAATTAACAGTCTAGATTGGTGTGCCACAACTTATATTAAAGGGGACATTTCACAAGACTTTTTTAAGATGTGTTGTCCCCTGAGTGCATATGTGAAGTTTTAGCTAAAAATACTCACAGATAATTTATTATAACATGTTAAAATTGCCACTTTGTAGGTGTGAACAAAATTGTGCCATTTTTGGGTGTGTCCTATAACATGCAAATGAGCTGATCTCTGCACTAAATGGGAGGTCTGTGATTGAATAGTGCAGATTAAGGGGCAATATTATCCCCTTCTGACATCACAAGGGGAGCCAAATTTCAATTACCCATTTTTTTCACATGCTTGCAGAGAATGGTTTACCAAAACAAAGTTACTGGTTAGTTCTTTTTCATATTTTCTTGGTTGACAGAAGCACTGGGGACCCAATTATAGCAAATTAAACATGACAAATTTAGATTTTCATGATATGTCATCTTTAATGCAGTAAAGCCACACTTATAAGGAAATGTTTTATATACATTTGAGGATGTTAAGTAGTCCAGAGATTGTTTAAAATCTCTTTTAATAACTTTCAGTTTATAAAACTGAGGTGAAAATAATAAAGGATGAATTTTAAATGACATTTCAAGGAGACATGTGGCCTCAACTGACTTTCAAGAGGTCCTTGGGATGACTTCAACTTATTTTAAATGAGAAAAAATTTGATAACCCAAATACAAATTGAGATAGCCTGCTTCGTAGTGTTTGATAATTTTTTATATTAAATATACTTTTTTAAAAATATTTTATTTTATTTAGTCTAGAAATTGTGAGACTCGAAATCCACTGCACTGCAACACGGGCTCATGGAGCGAAAACCTGAAGGGAAGTCCTAAAAAATACGAGTAGTAAATCCAAATCCAGTTTCTCAGGCGAATCCATACCGGTGTTTGGATGACGCGCCTCCTGCTTTTCACTCCTATTGTGATGCTCCTGCGCGCGCACACACACACACTACCCAGCGCCAACAGCCAAAGAAACTAATGTTGCCCTCCTAACCAGCGACTGAGTTTTTAAAACTATGCCTTGATGCAACTTACCGAACCCGCTGGAAATCGGAAAGTTTGAGAAGTGAAAAGGGAAAGTTGGGAAGTAATCGCTGAAGTTTTCCTGTATTCGCGTGCAGGAGCGCATCGAGCCATAATGGCGAGCCGCTCGCGGACAGGATCGCGGGGTTTACCTCGATTCTCGCTCGCGGCGTGGGACAGACACTACCGATCGTGCTGGAGTAACTTGAAGATTTCACAGTGGATCATGTTTGTTTTGTTTGTCTTTCTTTGTGGTGGATTTTGTGGAGCAGACAGTGAGTTTTCCATCTTGGAGGAGGCTCAAGTTTTGGCAGTGCAGATGGAAAAGCTGTCTACACAGGAGCTGGGTGTTCTCACCATGCAGGTAATAAAACACACCTTTCTGAAACTTTATCTTTTTGTTTTTATGCAGTTCTTTGAAGGATACCATTTCAGTTTGTGCGTTGCTGTGTTTTGTCTTGATATTAAATAACTTTGGAAGTGAAATAAAGTCAAAGTTGGTTAGGTTTAAATGACTGTTGCGAGCTCTGCGTGTTCTTATTTTGTTTAGTTACCTTTTGCTTTGCGTGCTAGTTGTATTACCTTGTAATAGAAAATATAAAGGCCGATGTTTTAAAAGTTATTCAGACTTTTTAAAACATTGTTGACATAAGTCTTCACAATTGTAGGTTATTGATGTCCCTGCGTCAGTATTCATGCTTTAAATGCTTTGTATGATCACCTGAATGCAAGGATTTATAGTCTTTGAAAACACTTTAGACCTGACCTATTTTACTTCCTCTTTGTTCATTTATTTCTCAGAAATATCTGCAATGCTTCATTGGTTCATTCAGTTAGTTTTATACTATTAACTGTTTAACTGGTAGGAGGTTGTTCTCTTCGATGTAAAGTTAAATAATAGAATTAAGAATGCAATTCCACACAGCAAATATCCTTTACATTTGCAGACTTTTATTTTATTGTGCATTGTCTTGTTGTCTTGTGCATTTGGCATTTATTTATTAGCAATGTTATTTATAAATGTTCGACAACGAATAACTACACTGCAATGTGTGTGTGAAATTCACACAAATTTCGCAGTTAATTACTAACGTGATTTTAGTAAATCCGATTTTTTTTAAGACAATAAAAAAAAAAAATATATATATAATATTACACACCTAAGATTATGGTGTAATTTCGCAACAAATTGCTAAAGCGCGCACTTCAGAGGGAGCGCGCTCAGAAGTGGTCAGTAGGGGGGCAACCCAAATGGCCTTTCATCTGTGCCTCACTATACAAGCTCCCCCTTTCTTCATCACACTCAGATGTTAATAATCTACCTCTCTCTTACTGTGTGTGTGTTTCTCTCTTTCACACACACACACACACACACACACACACACACACACACACACACACACACACACACACACACACACACACACACACACACACACACACACACACACACACACACACACTCCCTGCGGCATTTGGACTTTTAAATTGGTTGTAAATCCAACAAATGAGTTATACAGCCACATTCGTGCATTGGCAGAATCCACAGAATATCTGTTGATGGGATCGATTTTCCCTCCCTTCAATTGAACTGTGTATTTATTTAGAGGCTTTTCCCACAAAACGGGACGGTCTGCTTCCAGTTTAAATATTCCTGCGCCCATTAAAACATATCTGACCTCATATGTAGACAAACCCTTTTTACACCTGCATCCTAGCTTTGATTCAGGCCATGTTATGTAAGTCCCAGTGTTTGTTAATGCTGTGTTTGTGTTGATGTGATGGCTTGAGGCTGAAGCTGAATTTCAGGTTAATTTACAAAAGCAAAATTACGGTGCATAAAAAAGCATTTTATGAATCAAGAAGACAATTCAATATTAAATAAACTGTTGTAATTCTGTCTTTAAGTAAAACAGAATATTGGCGTTTTTCCCACCAATGATAGCTTTTAAATCAGGTTTCCTCTCAAAAATACCCAGTACCACCTGTTCAAAATCATCAGCCATGAGTGTTTTAAATAAAGTTTCAGCATTGGTATATTTACTTTTTTTTATTGGAAATATTACTCCGCAGACATGACTGAACTCTCTCTGTTTCTCCATCAAGCTGTTGGCTGTGGTTTAAGTTAGGGGCTATTTGAGCTGAGGCCTCCTAATTGAATAATGATGCTAATTCCAAAAACATGTGTAAAAAGTAATGGATACTGGATTGATTATGCAGCATCGGTTAGAATCTGGTGCTTTTTACATCTGTTTTTTCACCACCCTCCCACGAAAATGAACTTCATCTGTATCAAATTTTTATTAGCTCTGCATCATTGTGACGTGTGATTGTGTTAAAAAATTGAACGATGGTCAGAGAAAATCTATGCTTTTTTGACATACACCTGAAATTGAAATCTATACTATTGCATTCATTTCTATCGTTTAATGTACATATTGTATTGCTGTGGCCAAAGGTTTGGAGAATGATACGTGTCTGATAAGTGTCAAAGGTAGGGATGCGACGATAAATGCAGATATACACTACACTGTAAAAAAATTCCGTAGAAATTGCAGCTGGGTTGCCGGTAATTTACCGTAGATTTACATTTATGTTATTTACTGGCAAGAGTTTGTTCAAAGTTAAATGAACATTAAACATTTAAAAGTCTTTGTCTTTACAGAATTAAACTAAAAAAAAGCATCAAGCAAAACATTCTGGGAAACAAAATCTGAAGCAAAAAACAGAAAAAGGTTGATGATGATTTCTGGTTCCCAGAATGCTTTGCATGAGGCTGTAATTGTATATTTTTATTCTGTAAAGATAAAGACTTGTTAATATTTAAAATTTATTTAACTTTGAACAAACTCTTGCCAGTAAATAACATAAATGTAAATCTACGGTAAATTACCGGCAACCCAGCTGCAATAACATTGTAATTTCTACGGAATTTTTTTACAGTGTAATAATACCTGTCGGATAACAATATTGTGCACAGCTATTTCATGCAATACGACTTTGGATCGGTAAGTCCTTATCGATTTGAAATCACTGTTAGTTTGAGTCGTTTATAACATGCATTTGAAAAGCAACACTCGTCAAACATAATCATTATACATATTCTTTATTATCATGAACATACCTAAATAACAGCAATATAAATATATGCTTAAGCCTTTTTCTGGGGCTGCATGTGTAATGGTTCTTCTTCTGCGGCCCATATTGAGTTTCTACACGACAGCGCCCTCTGGCTTTTGGATGTAGCAGCATTTCCTATTTATTGGTACACCCCTAAAAGGCTTTAATTGACAACTATATTAAGTTTATGCAAAGAGTCAATATTTGCCATGTTGACCCTTCTTTTTCAAGACCTCTGCAGTTCGCCCTGGCATGTTGTCAATAATTTTCCGGTGGCAAATCTTGACTGATGGCAGCCCATTATTTCATAATCAATGCTAGGACTTTGTCAGATCTCCTCTAAGAGCAACTTATCCCAACCATCCAAAAACAATTTGGCGATCAACAGTGCCGTTTCCATCATGATCGGGCACCTTGCCATAAAGTCAAATGTAAAAACTAAGTGCCTCGGGGAACAAAACATTGAAATCTTACCTCCCCAAGTTGCCATTAAGTTCCCTGGATTGTGTATAATTGGTTAACTTTAAAATTGGGTGCAAATTATTATGATAATGCAGGCTTAGCCCTTGCAAGAAAGTGCTGAACTCAAATTATACCTCTTTATCATTAACTGTAAAAAAAATGGACGTGGTGTCCGTGACGTCACCCATAGGTTTGTGAAGAGCTTTTTTTAAACTTAAAATAGGCGGTACCAGACTGTCATCACATTTATTTCTGCTCCAAAATTGTTCGTTTTAACATGGTGGTCTATGGGAATTGACTTCCTTTTGGAGCCAGCCTCTAGTGGACAGTTGATGAATTACAGTTTAATTCACTTCTGTATTGGCTTTATCAAAGAGATCGAAAGGTTGCCCCTTGGTCTTTATACAAGTTTCTGCGTTTGTTTTAAGGCACGCTGATGGTATCCGATGAACCCTATTTACACAGCAGTTTGGTCCCAGAAATTTCTGTAAAAAACACAAAACAGTCCTCGTAAAGAGTACCTAGAAACATTGCCATAACATACACAGAAAGCATTCTGCGTGAACAAGATGCCGAAACAATGCCGCAAGGGGTGTGCCTTAGCGAGGACACGCGTGTAATTGCAACCAAAAACTGCTCTTTGAAACAGGGATTTAAACGCAAATCAACATTCATGCGAGAAATGTTGTCAACATGGACTGAAGCAGAGATTGGATTATCTTGTCATAAAGTAAAATGCACACGTGTGGTTTTTCTTGAGAGATATCATAGATAATTAGCTAAAAAATTAGCTGTGCAAAAATACGTCACGTGTCTTTATGGAAATTTTATGGTATGTGTCTGAATGCACGCACAGATTCCGGAAAATTGTTGACCGTTTGAACGGACACATTTTCCGTGTATCGTCCGTAATCTCTGTGTAAAAAGGACTAATGGAAATACCGTGGTTTTAAATGATAACCGCAGTTAGATAACTATATTAGGCTATTCTTATAGGTTGTCAAACACGCCTTTTGCCCCCATGTCATGTGGAAGTCCACAATATTTATTGCAAAACGTCCCATGGAGCAGCATGTTACTTAACCCTGTTGCATTAGTACTGAATGAAAGTTAAGGACATATTATTTACAAGTTATTCAAGATGTTTTACATCAAACAATAGAGGATTTTGCAGGAAAGCTGTTGAATGCCTAGAATTAAGTTCACCAAACACGAAACACATGTGGCGTGTATGTGTTTTGGACCAATATTACACCATGTCTTTGAACCCACAAAAAAAATGTATAATCGAATAATGCCAGTTTCTTAAAGTCTTAAGCGGTTGGCACAACACCATTGTTCCGCTAGCAACAAATACCTCACAGTCCATGAGTTTTATGCCGAAAGCTATTCCTGTTCCCTGTCCAGTCCTTTGATTTCAATAAATGACTACGAGAGCAGAAGAGTCCTTTTTGGGTATACACTTACTTTCTCATATATTTTCTGCTTTATGTTTCATTCCATTGTCACTGTTCTTTTGTCCCCTCACTGGATTTTAAGTATGCTTTCGAAACCCCTTCCTGTTGGGATACCAGGCTCGGTTTAACAATCCAAAGGGAATGTTCTTCGCCGTCTAATGCAGCAAAACATTTGTACGCTTTGATTGGGCTTTCTGCGAAGAAAATGCCACCCCGATGGTCCTCTCGCTGTGTATCACCATGGTAAAGTAAACCACAGCGAAGCCATTGTGCTGTATTTTTTAATTCACGTGAAACTTCGCCGTGCGGGCTTCTCATTGCACGGCTGCGATGCGCTTGTTATTGAACGACCTAGTTAGAAAGTCTGTCGCGCAGAAGCTTTTGAGAGGAGGTCTTTCATTCACAATCTCCCAGAGGCAATTCCCCCACCCTTTTTACTTGGAGAAGAGCCTGCGTTCTGTAGTGCCTTTTATTAACCAGGAGCTGTAATTAACCGGCCTTATTTAATCAGTTTGGGCTCTTGCTCTCACACACACGTTGGAAAGAATAGAAGCTTCATGGGATCTTTCTTTTGTGCGGCACTCAAAAGGTTCATTCACTACGTTCCTGCAGGGTCGACCTGGGATGGGGCACAGGGCCTTATCACAGGGTCTTCAATGGGGAGGTCTTCACACACCCTACCCTATCCCAAGGGGGATGGGAACGAGAGTCTAGAGGCCCCACAGCGCTCTTTAAAAGCGTGTCTGTGTTGGTGTTTGCTGGAAGATTGTGTGGTGTGGTTTGGTGCTTGTTCCATCCTCGCCTTTGGCGTTTAGGACTGCAATGGCCCTTCCCCTCTTTCCTCACATAGCCAGGCCCCACATTCATGTTGAGAGTTGAAAAGGGCCCTTACTGCGTTTGGACCAGACTGTTTTTCCATTAACTTTTTTTTTTTACTGACGACCCTCTCTCATGGACATGGGTTTTGTTTTTCTTTGTTAAAAGTGTACAACGAGCAACAGAATCTGATTGCATTGAAGAGCCCAATGCCATTTAAGGATCAGGCTTATATGATCACGTCATGCAATATTTAATCAGTTTAAATGCTCAACACATTCTTACCATTTCAAACCAGATATCAGGTCTATAAATAAATAAGAGACAAACAGAAGATTGCTGAAACAAAAAAAAAGTACTAGTTATGCATAACTTTAATAAATATACAATTTTAAAGTACTTAAAACATATTTAAAAGACATTATTTATGTGGATCTGACATCTTATGGTACTGTTTGATTAAGTGTGTTAAACTAGTGTGGTGTTGTGTGTGTGTGTGTGACACAGCATAACATCATGTTAAAAAGTTAACAGTGATTGATCATTTTACTCTCTGTCAGACTTTGGCTTTACATTGAGTGACACTGAGTGTCTTTTTTATTACAAACATCAAATTTAAGTAATAGAGAAATTCACTGGCCCATTGAAAATCTAATGTCTAATAAGTTTACCATGAATGAATACAATACATTATCCCTTAAATGCCTTGGTAACACTTTACAGTAAGGTTCATTAGTTAACACTAATGTTAACTACATTAGTTAACATGAACTAATAATGAATTGAAATTATACAGCATTTATTAATCTTTGTTAAAGGCGGAGAAAATGTTTGAAAAACGCATTGGAAAAGGGAGTCGGGACGATTACCAAAACACACTTGTAGCCAATCAGCAGTTAGGGCCGTGTCTACTAACCAACATCGTTGCCTGGGTTGCGTATGTGTGGGGTGGGTCTATCAAAAGAAGGTCTAGATTCTATTGGGGTAGGGGCGTGTATGTTTAGGTGATTTCAAATATCAACAATGGCTTTCAAACATGGTTCACTCCGCCTTTAATGTTAATTTCAACAATTAGTAATACTTTAATAAAATCTTGTTAAACGATATTTTTTATTTCAGGACATTTTATCGTGGTTTATAGTGAAACTGGTAATCGTCTCTTATCATTGTGCCTGCTGCACACATGGTACAGCAGCAAAGTCCTTAATTATTATGCCAGAATGAGAGTATAGTTCCTAGCCATATTGGTCTAGAAAATCGCAAATTTTACATTTCCATCGTTGATGTAACTACAGAAGAGTCAAGTTTTAAATGTGAAACATATCGAAACTCTTTGGTTATTTTTAAGCTTGATGCTAATGGTCTAATCAGATTCAATGGATTGCTAAGCTATGCTAAAAGGGGTACAGACAGATCCGGAGATTGACTGAATCAATTCCAAAAAGGAATGTCCCTTTAACACAGCTTTGATATTTTTAATAAAGCTTTTAAACTTTGAATCTAGCTGTTTTTGCACAAACTTATGGAAAGTCATAACCATTATAAAAAATTCACAATTTGTATGAATTTTTAATAACTCATTTGAATGTTTTGGTGCGATCTGCTTTGCAACAGTCATGAGTTTAGAGGTGGGGCTTCTATCTTGCCTTTTTACTATCATTAGGGTTTACTGACAAGCTTTTGGATAGCCGTGGACAAATTGTATGACAAATTGTGTTATATCGCCCAGCCATAGTGATCATACGTTTTTGTACAATTCACATTGTACAAATTCATACACAGTAGCCCCCGTTTTCCCTGTTAGATCATGTTAGCTATTTACGTATTCTTGGAATAGCTTTATTTGCACTACAGATTGTTATATGATTACAGATTGTTATATTCCCGATCGGCCTTAGTTACCATGCATTTACACAGAAAGGAGCTAGTTTTACTTGATGTTGAAGCAGGAATTTTTTAACATGGCAGGAGCTGAGGACAGTCTAATGCAACCAGACTCATTCACTGTGTGAACAAATAAAAGACTCATGAACCACTGTGCTCACGTATAGCAGACTGTCTGGTCTGAGCTCATTTAACTCTACTGCACTTCTGAAATAGAGAACTTAACCAGGCCTTGGTTTATTAGTCCCAGGGACTGTTTTCCATGGAAGTAACTTCAACCTATACATGGAAAACTACTGCATATGAGAAAAGTTTTTTCGCTGTCACAGAGAAAAGAGCACAGGTAGTAGATGAATACGTATAAGATGAAGGAATACTGGATAAGAGAAGCCTCTGTGATTAGCAGGTCACTCTCTGATTTAAAGATTAAAGAGGGTCTGTAAATGCAGAGCGCAGTAGTTTGCATCCCATTCAAGAGCCTTTATCTGATTTGTAATAATAGGGTAGGTGGAAAGTCTTTTTTTTGTCACATTTTCTTGTGCTCATGAGAGGTATCATGGGGCTGTTTACACTTGGTATTAAGATGTGTTTTCATCGATCGGATCACAAGTGGTCAAGAGAGACATTTTACGTTTACACCTGGTATTTAAATCCGTCTCTTTTGTCCACTTTAAACCGCTTCTGTCCTGAATACTGTGAGGGGGTGGTCCGTGAGACGGTGGGCGAGTCTCTCTGCTGTCATTCAAACGCGAACGGGAGTAATTATGAGTTTATATGGACGCAAACTAATATTATGTCGGAGTCCACTGCTTGTTTAGCAAGTAAACATGCTGCACAGTGTTTTGTTGTTTATATGTTGGAGCTTTCTCTGAATTTTCAGCGCAATTGATGAAATAGGATCGCGCAACTTTCACGCTTTCAAAACAAAACTACAGAGAACACCCACAGTAGTTTTATCAATGAAAGGCTAAAAATAGCGCTGTTCACCGTATGTTCACGCCAGAAGTCAAAAAAAGACGTAAAACTTGTGTTTAATACCTCAGATTAGATAAAAGGCGGTCGCGTGTGGCTGTTCGAACACATTCAACCACATTTGCGTTCCGCAACTCCAAAGCGTTCCGATCGAAAGTGGTTTCGACTACCTCTGGATGTGGTTGAAAGTGGTCGAAAGTGGACGCGTTCAAAATGTTTTGAACACCGTTTACACCTGGCATTAACGTCGTCCACTTGTGATCCGATTGAGGAAAACGCATGTTAATGCCAAGTGTAAACTGCCTCTATGTGGTCCTTTTCACACTGATTTTTTTTGTACTTGTATTTTTAACCAACATAAGTAGAGATTGGAGCTTTGAAGGTTTAACCAAAATGCATTAACTCTAAATTGATAGGCAGGCTGGATTTAAGGATCAACACCGGTCACCGGAGGGACTGTATGCAACTACACCAGATTTATTAGCCAGCCCTGTACTGGTAAATGGTAATGCTTACACTGTAAAACTGTTCACTTAACTCAACCATTTAAGTAAACCGGTTGCATTAGACCATTTAAGTTTTAAAACACATACATTTAACTACTGTGAACTTGAGTCATGTGCAATTATGCACTTATATTTAAGTAGTGTGAACTTAAATATAAGTGCATAACTGCATATGACTCAATTTGTTTAAGTTCACAGTACTCAAATGTATTTGTTTTAAAACTAATGCAACCGGTTTACTTAAATGGTTTGAGTTGAGTTAACTTTTATTTTTTTACAGTGTAGATTGGCAGTAATATAGCATTTGAATATGTACCATAGTAATGAATGATTACCATATTACATGGTATTTCATTAAAATAACTATAGTTTATTTATTATTTTAGTCAGATTAGTATTATTTGCTCAGCTCGTCATAATATTAAAGATTGGCTCCCTCTTTCACCACCCAAGATGAAACGGGAAATGACCTCAGATAATGTCTGATCTCTTGACACAATCTCTCTCTCAGCGTGTACTTTGAAAGATAAAAAGGACCTTGACTCGGAGGCCACTAATTGGCCAACAAAAAGAGAGCCTTCCCGCTTTGAATGTGTGACGGGGAAAAAGAAAAGCTACTGGAGCAACAAACAGCAGCTGTGTTTTGCTATGAGTCGCATTTCGAGACGGGCTGCTGTTCGCCAAGGACGTTATTTTATCTGCACAGACCGACTGGTAACGCAACACCTGCGTTAGCACGGCAGATGAACTCGGGTGCGAGAGCACATTTCCCTTTTCTGATATGTAAACATGACAGGACATCAAAAAGAATTTTTATTGGCGATGATTGCGCAGTTGCTGCCCAATGTTTACAATGTGGGCTTTGTTAATGTGTGGGTGTGCAAAAACTATTTACGATTATTTTATTTACGGTTAATTTTAAAGTAATTCATACGACTATTTATTCATGTTCCCAAGGGACTCAATAGAGATGTTGAGCAGTGTGGTGGTCTCATATTAACTTGCCTTGTCTTGTAATTGCTTTAGCAGTTTGGAAAAATTTACTGTTTGATTTATAAAGTGCTTGAGCATCTGAGAGAGAGGAGTAGGGGAAGAAGTGTGGAGATTTGTGGGCGAGAAAAAGAATATGTTTGTGCTCGATGTATGTCTGTGCACTTTTTAAAAAGTGCCGGCAGCGGTCTGCTTGGCACTCGCGCTTGTGTGTGTGTGTGTGTGTGTGTGTGTGAACTGGTTTGGTGCCAGGGTCTTTTTAATAAAAATCATGGGGACAGCGCTTTGGGCCTCTGGTGTCTGTTGAAAGGAACACTGTCTGTGTAATGAACAGCTTGCAACAGTGCACTGTGTGAATGCAGGTGGCTGGGGACACTCATAATAATGTGCACGTTCAACCAATTGAAATGCTTGATGTGTATGTCATTCAGAGCTTTTGCACTTGCTGTGCAGTTATGTAGCTTGCTGATGTGTATTAGACTGTGTTTTGCTTTAACTGGGCAGGTGGAGGTTTGATATATTTTGCCTGATTGTTTTTTTAATAACAGAGTTAAAATTACAGCCTTATATTCTAATATAGTATTAGTTTTTTTTTATACTGAATTAGAATGCAAGTGAAATCGTAAATAAATAAAAAATGCAAAAAGATGTTATAAAAAAATCTGGTATAGAAAAGAGCCTCGCAAAGCATAGTTTATTTGACTAGTACGTGCCAAATATAAATGCAAGTATGCACATATACTTACTTATAGTTTAATTAGGGTCCGTTTTATTTTTTCCCAAATTCCGTTTTATTTATTCTCAAAATCCGTTTGTATTTTTATGTATTCTGGTTTTAATGGTTAAATAAAATTTCAGTAATTAAAAAGCATATTTTTTCAAGCATATTATCAACTAAAAACATTAAGCAAATTTAATTTAACAGCAATTTATTGATTTTTTTTAATACATTTTGCTCAATGTATTTTGACTGTCACTTCAACAATGCTACTGACAAGCAACCAAATGTTTATTTTTATCCTTTAATCATAAAACTATACTCATCTTGTTTTACTTTTCAGAATCTGTATTTAATGTGACTATATAAGATATGAAATTGTATGTCACCAATCTATTATTCAACATTAGCAATAAATAGAAATAAAGCACTGCACAGTCCTCACTGTATGAATGAAATGTTCAGCTGCAAAAGTTGTTCAGTTAAGAGTAGTGAGTGATTTTCATTTTTGGTGTGTAATGAACATTTCTGACACAGAAAGCAGCAGGCTACTGTCACTTTCAAGACCCAAGACTGCAGTGTTTCAGTATACTGATAAACATCAAGCTGTTTATGTTCACTTAAACAAGAAAGCTAAATTAGTTAAGTGATCATGTGTGTGTGTTGACTGCCGGTACCAATACTCCTGTGTGTGCGCTTCGTGAGTCCTCATAACATAAACGAGCTATACACAAGGGTAAATAGATGTCAAGAGTCTGCTGTGTTCCCGACTTTGACAAAACCTGCTTGCGCTTTGGCAACGTTTGTTATTGTTTGCAATGCATGACGAGAAACGGACGTGTCTTTCTTTACAGCCAACATTACACAAAGCAAAATGTTTCTGTGCATTTCAGTCATTTTATTTGCAGTTTAATAAGTTATAATGTGTTTCAAAAATTATTCAATGCAAAATTTGCTAAATTCTGCGACATTACGCGTTTTTCATTAAATTCCGTTTTTCTGCTTGAATTACGTAATTCCGTCTGTGTTTTCCGCATTACTTAATGGTGACGTTTGAAACATTGACACTTATTTGTTGATTGTGATATTATAGATAAAATAGAATTCCATATCTACAAGTCTAGCAATACTATTTTGAAGTAATTCAGTGCAGGCTATAAAGACAAACTATTGCTTTGTTTCTGTAGAGCACTCTTTACAAACATTGTACATGATCATAAGGATTTTCATTCTTTTGACTATTGCTGTCTTTTCTCACTGCCTCTTTTTTTTAATGATTTCTTCCAGGCACGAAATTCATTTCCCTGCTATTTCTCTGCCTGTTTAGAAATAAATGTCACCAAACATTTTATGTGTCTCATGATCAATCATTTAAACATCTTGAATCCAGCAAGTTTTGAAATATTATTCTGCACTTTCCCCTAACAGATGATGATCTGTCTCTATCAGGCTCTCTTTCTCGCACACTGGCACAGCTGGAGATGTTTGTTTATTAGCAGGGTGTGCCATTAGCACTAGCGCTTAACAAAAATAATTGTTGTTTGATAAAAGATGCACCAATATAAAATGTTTTGTATTCCTGATTATTTAGATTAATATCAGCAAATACTGATAGTTTGGTGATTATATTAACTTGAATGAATTAAATTCAGAAGATTACATTTTCTGATTGTTATTCTTTCATATAATGACCATTAATATAAAGCAACTAGTGATGTTTCTTTTCATTTTTTTTTTATACACAGAGCTCAAAGTAATTGCATTTTCCTGTTCTCTTTTGATTGACAGGATATATCGGCAATGACTAACGTCTGTTTTTAAACTATCGCCCGATATTGTGAAAAATTGCTTTTAGCAACGATATCGATAATTAGCCTATATATCATCTCTAAGAATAATTTTTTTGTTGTTTTGATGTGGTTCTTTTTTGTACGGAAATGTGATTTTTACTTTACACCATATTTTGGTGCTCAAACTTTTATGAGCGGTGTCCCATTTTATTGTATTAACAAAACGATGTGATAGTCTGCTGCTGCACAACAGAGTCATATAACAATCATAATGTGTACATTTACATGGTCGGCAGTGGCCAAAATGATAAATTAAATGATATAATAAATAAATAAATATTTATGTGAATTTAAGGTGCAGCCTCAAGGATCAAATCACTTTGTATTGTAAATTTTTTATGTGTAGTTTTCACCATGATTATTTATCTGGAGTGATCTGCTGTTAGATTCAACTTTATTTCTCTTACTTTTTGATTTGTTTGTTTTAGTCTGTAAATTTAATACAACCAGAATAAACCCTTCAGCTGTATATCATCTTTGAATAAGGATTTGCCAAGTTATTTTAATCGTATTCTTAGGATCTAAGTTTAAGTTGCTCACGGAGGATTAGGTGAGTTTGTTTGTTTACATCGTCTTCGCAAAGCATTACGGACAGTGCCAAAACTAAGTGCCGTATTCCTGTATTACCGGGATCCAAGAAAAGAGGCAAAGTTGTGTTATTTTTTTCAAATTTGAATTAACCTGGCAGCATTCTCAGTGGAAATGTCATAATTTCGAGAGCAGCTGCGCAGGAATGTAAACAGTGATTTGACAGCAAATATATCTTCAGTTGCCTGAGGTGTTTACTGTCTTCACTTCTTGTCCTATGTTTTTCTTCAGTGTGAGCTTACCAGTGTGCACAAATGCATGTTTGTGTAAGGTAAAGTGATCCATTAGTTCCAGGTGTTTTGAGGAGCTAAACTCTAGACCTGCAATCGCGTCATGATATATAATCTGACAGTAACCGATGATTTCCAAACTACTGATAAAAATACATGCATGCTTGCTAGAATTGAAAGAGAAGACATAGCTAAAATGGGTGTATTTTTCCACCTGTTTCCCACAAATGTGTGCATGAAAATTTGACTGAAACTGTACTATAATAGAAATAATTGCCTGTAATTGATGGTTTCGTAAAATGTTTCACTTTGTCACTACTTCTAGTTTCATCTTACCGGTCTAGTAAATGTATATGCTTACCCTCCTCTTACATTTTTTAACATACAGGTTTGACTGGTATACAACATGTTTTAGAACCATTAATTCTGTTTAGTTTGGAAATTAATTTACCCCAGATTTTGGTATGCTATTCCCCACTTTCCCTTAATCATATTGTACCAGTTCTTATATCTTGAGAGGAAGTTTTTTTTTAATCATTTATACAACCAACAGCAGCTGAGGCTTATACCTGACCGTTTGTAGTATGAAACCTTAAGTCTATCGGAGTTTGGCAGGCTTGTTTATATCAGAGGACCCTCTTGCCCCATTCGTCTCTGTCCAGCTCACTGATGCCTGTCTGTAACCAAGCCCCTGTGTCCATCTGAGCGTGTTCACCACGCACCCTGAATTCACATCCGGCAGGCAGCCAACAGAGCTTTTGTCCTGTGGACTGAAGCAAGCAGTAGGATTCTGCTCTGTCTTACTGATCCGAGAATAGACCAGGAACTAACAAGAGATAAGCGGTGATCCCAGACTGGAATGATTCTCCCTTAACACTGGAATGTGGTTCCTCTGGCTGTGCATTCACTGGAAGAAACATCATTTAAAGTGTTTGCAGTAAAATTTAAAAAGTCTAAACATGAAAAAATCATCCTACTTAATGCGCAGATCATCTTGACAACTTTAAAATTGACTGAGTAAGGCCATGTCAAAGGTTGAAATGAAAGTGAAATCACTAGCTACGTTTACATGCAACCAAATAATCAGTTTGTAATCGTATTGATGGCTTAGTCATATTGAAAAGCCTTCAGCACCTTAATCAATATGGTGAAACTTTCAATTGTATTGAAAGGGGTTGTGCAGTCCGATCTGTGATCCGCTCAGCAGGAGAAATTTATGCATGTAAACTTAGTATTTTCTTAATCGGATGCCAAAAAGACACTGTGCACATGCGCAGAACATTTGTGCTGAAGTCCACGTCTTAAATTAAGCTCATATTTATGTATCACATAATTCTCGTCACAGAAACATGCAATAGCAAGGCAATTGGAACATGTTTTATTAAAGGGGATATATCATGAAAATCTGACTTTTTCCATGTTTGTGCTATAATTCGGTCCACAGAGCTTCGATCAACCTAGAAAATGTGAAAAAGATCAACCCAGTAACTCAGTTTTGGTAAACAATTCTCTGCAAACATGTGAAAAAATAGGTCATTGAAATTTGGCTCCTCTTGTGATGTCAGAAGGGGATAATACCGCCCCTTAATTTGCACAATCCAACCACGGCACACTTTTGCTCACACCTACAAAGTGGGAATTTTAACATGCTATAATAAATTATCTATATGATATTTTGAGCTAGAACTTCACATATGTCCTCTGGGGAAACCAAAGATTTATTTGAAATTTATAAAAAAAAATCTTGTGAAATGTGCCCTTTAAAGTAATGGGGTCACGCGTTGTACATTCTGCAGCGTTCATGTGTACTTGCATCACATCAGGCTACATAAAGCAACAAAAAAACATTGTGCCTTTTGAAAATTAAGTTTTTATTGCCTATAAATCATAAATCTTCTTAAGAACAATCTTCTCCAACTCCGCTTTATACATTTATCCAGAAATAAAGCATGACTTGACGAGAGATGCTCTGCGCTGGGTGGCGTTGCCAAGGGTTGTTTTTTTCTGCGGGTTAAAGATGAAATAATTTAGTTATTGTTCATTTAGTTATTGATATTTGGGCTGTGAATAGTCATTTGGATGCTTTTAGGTTAGTTTTGAATGTCCATTGGAATGGTTTTGATACGTGAGTCTGGCAACCCTGGCTTTGCTCTTGCGCAGACGTTCAGTTCGGTTTATATAGAATGTACATTTTAACAAACATTTTAATCAGATTGTAATGTTTAGGGTGCATGTAAACTGTATTGCCGTAACCGTCAATTGGATTAAATGCAGTCGTATTGACAAAATTTTGTGCATGTAAACATGAGTGAAATTAAATTTTGATGCTTCTCATAATTACATTAGCCTGGATTTCACAAACACCCAAATTTTAGCCATGTATTTTGAACTTGATGTCAACATAAGTTGGAACTGATTTAAATGTTAAGGGGCTGGACACACCAAAGCTTTTAAACGCGGCTGAAAACGCCTCGAGGACGCCGAATACCAGCTGTTTTTCAGCTGAGTGCCAGCTTTCTTCAGCTGAGCGCTTTGGTAGCTGTGATACTTCAGCTGCGAGCCGGTTGGTTGCTGTGGTAATGTCCCGCCCCTCCTCCACTGTGATTGGGCGGCCGTGTGAGAACTGACATTGACGAGCGGAGCTTTTCTTCCAAAGTTGAATCTCTTTCAACTCTAGACTCTCAGCGCCGAGCGCGGAAAAACCGCGGAGCGACGGTTTTCAGCGCGGAAAAAACCCGCTAGCTGCTGGCTTATTTGAAAAATGCCGAGCTTCACTTGGAAGCAATTGAAAACATGCACCGGCCGCGGACGTAAAAGTTTTGGTGTACACAACCACTAAGACATTTTGTGTTTACTTTTACAATACCATAACTTTTTGAATACATTTTACAGAAATAACATTATTGGCAGTATTTTCCTGAACTTCTCTCTGATTCAGTCTTCACGGTGAAATATATAACACTAATTAGAAATGTTAACATGGCTATATTTTAACTATTTACATTCCTTGTGAGCCCCCAGTTCACACTTGAATGAATTAAAAATGAATTAACATGTACCAGCACAACTAGTAGTTGTTTTTGTGACTATAAATGTCAAAAGAATATTTTTTCCACCTCAGTGATGCAATACAGAAGCCTATATCCATGTAATGGACCTTTAACGTTCCCCATGTTTTTGAGCACTTGAAGTCTTGCGACACACAGAGCACATTTGTACAGTAATTGTAGTTAGTGTTGGTCAAGGCATGGGCAGTCTTCCTGTGAAAGATTCAACATTCTTCAGTGACAGCCCTACAAAGCCTTTCTTCTGTGCTACTGCTCCTCTGTCTGCTGGCCCTGTCATCCGTATATGAGGAGTGACTATGGGTCATTGAGCCAGAGAAAGAAGCAAGGTTTGGTTAAACGATATTTCCCAGGAACAAGAGATCACTACATAGGGTTAGGAATGTAATCTGTTCTAGAGAATAAAATATATTCAGAAACAGATGATCCATTTCAATTATAAATAACTGATGAATTGGTGGCTGTACGATTTGCATGTACAGATAAAGTTTTGCATGTGTGTTAGTAAAGTTGTAAGTGCAGAGAAAGATTTGTAAAATTGTAGATTCGTATTTAATCTTTTTTCGACTCATGTTCTTTGGCTTGAGGATTTTTACTTTCACACCATGATGTTATAATGCAAAAGAGATTTGTAAGAACGGTTTTTGTGTCCATGTCATTAAAGCCTGCACCTAATCTTTAAATAAAGTATTAACTAAACTAGAAAACAAATCCAGAGAATATTAAACATTGATATGACATTATATTTTTATAAAAATGAATGTGAGTGAGTAGACTATTCTATATCTGCTATTTGCATTTTCTTCAAATTCGTCTCTCCAGGTTATTGTGATTTGAAGTAATGTATTCATACCAATGTAAGAATATAAAACAGGTTTCTGGTTTATTAGGAGAGGCCTGTTTGTTTAAGATGGATGGTGCTGAAATGTTGATTTTAACAAGTTTGCCGACACGGATGGATTGCTCTGTTCCCATAAACTCAAACAGACATGGGACGTTTGATCTGAATTAGGTATTTTTATGTGGAAAAAAGAGATTTGTCTTTCTGTCCAAGCACAAATCCTGCTGTAGGTCAACTCTTTTTCTAGTTTCTCACTTACTAGCTTGATATTATTTAGCCTTTCTCCTTTCTTCAAACCGTAGATTGAAGTGGATTGCATGGGTGTAAATATGAATGCAGGCGCCCAAATCTGTTTGCGTGTGTCTGACTGGGTATCAGTGCCAAGCTGTTGGCAATGTTAAAGGAGAATGAGTTCAAAGCACAGCAAAGCCTGACGCAGCCAAAGCCTGAGCCATTTGTGGCCGATGTGGGTTGAGGTGGTGGTTGGCACATTGGAAATTTACACCACTATGAGTGCCAGGGTAGCCGGTGCACAGTCCAAGGATTGCAATATAACCCATGTGTAGCATCGTAATGAAAAACACTTGACAGAATTCCTTGTTGTTGGTATTTTGCCTTGTTGTTGGTATTTTACCTGCCTATAATTGGACAATGCCGTTTGCGCCAGTTGGAGGATTGATGGGCCGTTTAGTTTAGGTGCGCTATACCAAGAATCTGTTAATTACATTTTATGTATTACTTTGATCCTTCAATAAAGCAGTTTTATAAGTTGCTCAATGGTATTTCAGTTTAACAAGGCCAAGTTTTGAAGTTTATTTACACCTTTAGTTCCACAAACCAAAATTCGTATAAATACCATTCCGAAAAGAAATGCTGTCAATGTAGTACTTGAATAGTGAACAATTTACTGTATAAATACCCAGATGCATGAATATGGTAAATGGTATCCATAAAATGCGATTACCATTCACTTAGATTCACCACAAAATTCAAAATCACATTTGAAGAGTTGCAAGATCCGCTAAGTGCGTCTTGTATGATTTATTGCTAATTCACATTTTTTATCAGACTCTAATTCTGCCAAAAAACAAGTATTTCAGAATGGCCTGTTTAAGCGGATTGGACGTGAAAGGTTTTGATTAACGTATAGTACGTGTCGAGAGCATTCGTGACACATTCATTATCTAATTTTTGACAGAGGTGGCGCTTTTGCACCTGAACTCTTTATTTATTTCTCCACTGCTCCCTTTGGACCAACACTGATCTCCCATCTGCACAGCAAACTCCATCAGGACAGTGTTATCCCACACACACCCTGCCAGGGTTGCAGGAAATGAAGCGCTGTCTCCATCTTCCCTCATAGATGGATAAACTTCAGGAATGTCAGGGTTGTGGACTTCAAGACCTTTTCCTTATTTTCCATTCTTCCCCACCCCCATCAGCTTTACAGAGACTTGTGAACTTATGTTTGAAGCTCGCACTTCACCACTGACAAACACACCGTTGATCTCCCAAATTGTAACACCCCTCGAGAGAAAAAAGATTACAGACGCAGAGTCTCTGTCATGTTTACCTCCATAGCTCAATTTATAGCTAAGAAGTCTAAAAGTCTCACTCTTCTTTCTTTTTTCATGGTGCAGATAAAATTTAGTTTAAATACATTTAATGCCTCTAAGACAGTGGTTCTCAAACTGGGGTCCGCAGCCCAGATGGTGCCGGGGGGCCCCTTTTTTATGAAATTTTATAAAATACATTAATTTATCATGAATTCTGTGTAATTAAACCTTAAAAAATAAGGCTACTAACCAACAGCACTACTTTGTATAATTTAATATGTTTTGTTTAATTAAAATGTTACCTTTTAGAACAAATTTGTTGTAACTTTTCTTTGGGGGGGCCGCGAAGGAATGCACCGTACCCAAGGGGGGCCACACACTGATAAAGTTTGAAAACCGCTGCTCTAAGAAACTGTTTACACCTGGTTTAAAGGGCTGTTTACATCCGATATTAACATGCGTATATCAGATCACAAGTGGTCAAGAGAGATGGATTCCGTTTGCACCTGGTATTTAAATCCATCTCTTTTGTCCACTTTCGACCACTTCTGTCCTAATTACTTTGAGGGGGTGGTCTGTGGAGCCTGTGGGCGAGTCCCTCTGCTTTTCTACCGGGTGCAGTACAAAGTACCCAATACTTTTTGTAGTACCACCTCGGTTGGGGTTCCAAGCAAGCCGAGCTGATACCAAAACGTGATGCAAAAACACTGTAGATCACTGATTGGTCTGAGAGAATCGTCACTACCAGCGTCATTGCTATAATGTAAAAGATTAGCTTTACCTTTGTGCTAGCTTATGCTGTCTTGAGTAAACCTGCTGTCATCTATGCTTTGTTGTAAGTTCCCAAACTCCCTTTTAGCGATTAAAAAAAAACATCCACAGGTTGAGAATCAGAAACACCATAACAGTTTTTTCCAGACTTTGAGTTTATATGCTTAAATGCAACTTAAATGAAGCTCAGCAGAGCGCGTCATCTGATGCCACGAGTGTTTGTACAGAAACTGTCATGTGAGACAGATAGTGATAAACTTGATGTGCAAACATCTATTTGTGGTGGTCAATTTTAATTTTGTGTCGGACTAAGAAATAAATGAATGTATGGGAATGTATAGCATTCCAACAACGCTCTCACTTGTATGATTTCACAGCAGTAGGCCGCGCAAATATAATGACACGCCTATAATCCTTCCCACTCTGAAGTGTTACTAAACTCGATGGAAAAGCTAACCAATCCAAAGTGAGCTGAGCTGACCTGACCTGACCTAAACCATGGGGTACTATGCAATGGAAAAGCACAATTATAAGACAAGGTGCAAATTCTGATTTATATTTGGTTGCATCAATTTAAATGCGCCATTTCTGACCCTCAATTGCCCACAGACTCTCCCCTCAAAGTAATCTTGACACAAGCAGTCGAAAGTGGACAAAAGAGACGGATAAAAATACCAGGCGTTAACGTGAATGTGTCTCTGTTGTCAACTTGTGATCCGATCGTCCAAAATGCATTTTAATACTAGGTATAAACAGCCTTAAAGATCAAGACACTTGAGTGAGAATGTTTCACGATGGCCATTTTTCAACTAATACAGCCAAAAATCGTGGGGTGTGATCCCAGATTTAGTTATAAGCTGATCTACCTCGCTGACATTTAAAACAATCTTCAGTATTTGATGTTCCCAATACACAGTTAAGCCATTCTTATTGTTAGGCTGTGATATACAGGTAAAAAAGCAGAATCATAAAACGAACAAAGTATTAGTATATGTGTAAGTACTTTTTTGAAATTAATATTTTGAAAATAATATCTTGAAACCCGCCAGCTATTCTGAACACAAAGTCAAAGTAATAAAACACTCAGCCTCTCGACTGTTGTCATTGTTTTTTGGGCCCCCTTCACATGTGGAAGCCATTATATCCTGTCTGCCGGGCTGAAAGAAAACAGGGCTGCCGCGAGTTGGATATCTGCGAGAGAATCCGCTTCATGACCCCGTCTCTCAACGGGCCCCTCAGTGTTTGCACAAAGAGGTTTTGTTATTGTAGGACCCCAGGCTCCGTCGGCCCCTCCACTGACACCCAGCCCAAAAACACAAGTTCAGCCTGGAGCAGATCAAGAACACACGGGCATGAGTGTGTGTTATCTCTGTAGGTGATTTATCTACACCTTGTAAGCTGAAGATGGTTTGCTATATTTCCCCGTTTAGACTGTATGTTGATGGAGGATGTGTTAAGAGTTTGTTATATTAAGTCTAGTCATTTTTTTCCACTTAGACACTCCAGACATCCATCAAACATATTAAGACTGACCTACACAGTCCAAGACCTTGACATTATATGAACGCAGTGTTGTGTCTGCGCTAGTAATGCGTAAAAGTAATTTTTTGCTCCAGCGTCATTACTTTTATTCAGATGGTCAGATATGTTTTGGTATTAAAGAACCATTAAAACAACTTATGCTCCATTATCCTGATAGCTTAGTCAGATTATAAATGGCGTCCACCCTGGTGCTCGCATGTGGAGCTCATTTTAGCCTGATTCTCTTTTCGCCCCAACCCCCTCACCAACACACACTTTTGGGTTTATTCGTGTTATATGAGGCATGTCAACTGCACCTTCAGTATCTGTTAAGACCCTTTTTTCGAAGTCAAATTGGGGAGATTGAAAAATGTTCTGGAAAAGTTGGATTCAAAACAAGAGAAGGATAGAAAGATATTAAACTTTTGACCTACAATATTAACTTGAAAAGCTCATTTTCTAAGCAGTTTCCTTCATGCGTAAATGAATGAATGTTTCTTGCTCTAACGTGATATTTGAGATGGTGTTGCAGAATATAGACATCTATACGCTACAGTTTACCTTGTGTCTGAACACTGTGATTTCACTGTGCGAATGGGAATAACATACGACTCCAAAGTGACACTTCATGCTGACACTTAGGGCCAGATTTACTAACAGCTAGCACAAACACATCTTTTACGCAAAACAAATTACCAAAGACGTGCAGTGAAAAATGTATGCTGAAAAGACGTGGGCACAGTTGTTTTTGCAACTGACCTTCTTAAGCACTTTTCACACAGACATTACGGAAAATACACAGGAAATGCATTCGGGATTTGTCCAAAATCGTTTGATTTTTGGTTCATTCACACTGCCAATGATTTATCAGAATCTGTGTGTGCGATCCCTTAAAGGGACACTCCACTTTTTTGAAAATATGCTCATTTGCAAACGCATTAATTAGCGCATTAAACGCGGAGTTAATGCGCTAATTTGCAAGGGAAGGCAACTGATAGTGATGACCCGCTGGCTTGGGGGCGGAACAATGAGGCAAGATATTGGCCGTTTCTCAATCCGAAGACTGTAGCCTCCAGAGGTCGAATTTGCAAGCTGCATGCGTCATCAAGACTTATAACATTAACAATTATAAAGTTGACTATTTTTCTTTGTTAATCATACATTGTTGTAATATGCTTATGACTTGCAAATGTCTAAAAATAATAAACCAGGCTTGATGACATATACAGCAGCGACCTCCGGAGGCTGCAGCCTTCAGATTGAGAAACGTCTGTTCTCTCTTGGTCACGAAAAAGTATCAATCTGCACTACCAGTACAACATCAGAACGTGTTTTTTTCACTTGTTGTTTCATTAGTGGAAGTGCTACAATAAACACGCAGATATGCGCTGATCCCCTGTGTGCTCTGGGACTCGGCTCCAGCAGCCACCGAAATTGCCAAGCACATACGCACAGTTGCTTCATGTGACCGCGCCGCTTTTCTCCTCTTCAAAGCACGTGGGTGCTTCAGAGCGTCTTTTGTTGCTAAGTAACCTAAGCATTGCTTGACTCTGTGATGAGCACCCACTGGCGGAGAAAAAATTTGGCGCCTATAAACACGCACGTTTGTTAAGAACTATATATCTGATCATCGTTTACATTTTTATATTTCAAAATATATGTATGATTTATGCATGGATTAAAGTTTTCCGTCGCTAGACGGATTTCCGTCAATTGCAAAACTATTAAATTCATTTTTCATAAAGACGACGTGTATTCACCTTTTTTTAAGTTGGATGTGATCAAAGCCTGGAGTGGAGCCAAATCACGTTCCTCTCTCCACTCTAAGCGGTCTGTAATCATACGCACAGGATCCACTCCGGGTTTTCTGACTGTATCACGTTAAGCTGAGGTAAAACTTTTTTCAGCTATGGACAAACTTGTAATGCAGAAAGGCTCCGATGTTTTGGCGGTTGATAAAGGTGTAAAAGACCAATGGAGATTGACTTGGCTTAGCGAAATGATGAAGATTGGCAAGCCTTTCATTTCGTGGGATAAGAAAATCAAACCGCCAGGTAATTTACGTGTCTTTGCGATTAGGGTTCCTGTATTTTGGGGGTAAATGATTTCTCACGTACGTGATTACCCGCGTCCCGTTTTTGACATGCTCATCAGGCCAGTTGCTGATACAACGGGTTTATTAAACTCGTGGGTAAACTTTATGTGGCGCCACAAGAACCAGGAGGCAGATGACATCCATATCCCGTGAGAGCGATTTCAGGAATCATAAGAGGAGACTGCTTCTGATGTTCTCGCGTCACTTTGATGTCATCCACCTGTCGGTTCTTGCAGTTTCATTTGCGTGTGGTCTCAAAAAACGTAAAATTTGCACACATATTTAAGCGCCGCAGTTTATAAACAAGTGATATATTAAGCCATTCAAACACAAACAACAGTGCTAACGTTAAATGCATCCGCTGTTTCTGTGTCAGAGCTGAACACAAAAGCCGCGCATTCGCTTCATTGAGCTTGTGAGTATTTTTGCCACTTTATTGGCCTTAAATACAAATAGCGTCAAAAATCCCGTCTTTGCAAGTATCCTCATATAAACACGACCATTTAGGTCTTAGGAGAAAGTAAACTGCAGAACCATTGCGCATAAAATAGCACATCAGCGCTGCCTCTACTGTAACATAATATTTTGTTGATAAAGGTACAGTGATCCTGTGCGCGAATTGTACACGAGTTTAACTCGAGTTACTCGTTCAGGGTTTATATTTATAACGTTACTGTATAGCTGTGACTGTAAACTGTTGTGTGAACAGAACAGACCCTGGATTATTCGTTTATGTGTACTGAATAATATGATATTAAAAAGTTGTATTTCTTCACATTAGTAAATGCATTATGAACAAATAATTTGAAATATAGAGTATATAAGCATTAATGAATTCTTGTTTATGTCATTACATTAATTGATGGTTGTTCATGGTGCATTCACTAATGTTAACAGTTTCAACTCTGATTTAAAACATTATTAGTAAATGCTAAAATAAATACATTTACGATTAATAAATAATTAATAAAAGATTCATTAAAGGTGTTGATATTCATGTTATCTTTTTATATAGTCAGTTATTTAGCTGTTTTGCCTTCATCTCTTAAATGCCATGCAAACTACAGCAACCTATATATGCCACAGGAGACTTTAATATGGAATTAATGGCAAAAAAATCTCCCCTTAAAATGCTATTGGTCTCGCCTACATAGAGTGTTAGTTAAAGGAATATGACTTGGCCTGAAAAAAATTTCAGTCAGAAGAATTTTTTTCACTTTAATCCATGTTTATGTCTATATGCATCAATGTGCACATGCATGTGCGCATGCATGTGCGCATCCGCGCATGCCCCCCCCACACACAATAAATCTATAACCACCGCACCACCACAGTGAATTTGTGCATTTCTACCGCGGTGGTAAAAAACTGCCACCATCATAGCCCTAGTGGCTGATAAATCGCCCGCGATCATGCATATCTCATCAGTAAAGCTGGTTTTGTGATTAGTGGTAAATCGCTTGCAAAATCGCAAATTGTTTCCGATAGTGTATGCGATTTTGCCGAGCTTCTCTGTGAAATACGGCTCTGTGTAGTAAATGCTGCTCCATCTGAGAGCAGGTGATGGCGATTGACTACTAATCATGAAACCGGCTTCACTGATGAGATACGCATGAGAATCACAGGCGATTATTTTTCTCCCACCTCTAATGTTTAGACATACTGACAAGGTTACATGCACAGTTGGCTACTAAGATGTTATGTTTGGTATCTATTCGTCATAAAATAACATTTCGATTTGATTTAGATCTATGTGAGGTTGGATATAAAATGTTTCCCCAGCAACCCCATATTCAGGTGCATTCGTGTCTCTGGTTCGTCCTTGGAAACTGGAAGAGGGTGAGAGAGAGAAAACATCAGAGGAAGGGGAAGGATTCCTCATTCTGGAGCAGAAGCCTTTGTAGTGCAATGAGCACATTGCTTCTGAGAGTATGAGTGGGGGTGGGGGGAGACGGGGGCGAGAGGGGGTACCTGCGGCAGGAAATTGCAATAGCATCCCAGACTGGCTTCTGTTGTCTGCCCTTTCATCTTCTCTGTTTGTACCCAGACTCCCTCTGTTGCTGCCACAGCAACTAGGTGTTGTCAGCTGTGCGGAAATATAGGATTTAAAATCAGATTGTTCACAAAGCTGCCACTTATTCTAACAATGCACACATTTATTTGAAGGACATTTTCGCAACAGGAAGAAAATTAAACTGGCTGAGGTGTAAAATAGGGAATGAATTTATTTGGCTTTTGGTCGCACATTTAGGCATGCATTTTCTCGGTTTAATGATCGGTAAACATGTGTTTTGAAACAAATTTACTGATACTGGGTAGTATAGTTAGCTGGCTAGTTTGCTCAACATAATTCATGCGTGCAGTTGGCTCATTGTACATTTGAAAAAGACTTATATGAGTCACTCTATTGGCGCTTTTCTATTGCGTGGTACAACTAGGCTCGGCTCGGTTTGCTTTTCCACTGCAGTTTATTACTGCTAATCTTACTTTTAGCAATGACGCTAGTAGTGATGATTCACTCTGACCAATTAGTGATCTGCAGTATTTCAGTGGGGAACCTTCAGGGCCTTCTACGCCTTCAGAGAAGGCCTAAAAAAATTAATAAAAAGATTTTTTATTATAATAATACAAATAAATAATATTCAATAAAAATATGTTTTTACATTTTTTATTTCTATTTAATTCAATTTAATACAATACATGTAATATATTTTCTCTCATCTATGTTCTGACGTTAAGCTTACTGTCAGGTTCATGTCATGAAAACATCTAATCCAATCAGAATCGTCTGTCTCTATTAAGGCCCGGTTAGCTGGCTCATTCATTGGTTAGGACTTCATGAAGCCCAAGCTATGTGTTTTGGTGTGGAGAGTGACGGGCAAATCGACCAATCACGTTTTGATTTCAAGTGGGCGGGCAAAAAACAAAACATTGTAAGCCTTCATGAAGTCCTAATCATGCAACAAACTGGATGCGAGCTGCCGTAAAACACCAAAGACGAAGATCGTAGACCGTTAATATTAATACAGTCTAATGGCCCGAATCTTTGCGGTGAGAGTGGTTGAGGTAAATGGCGGAAAACGTGATTGAATTTGTGGCTAGCTTGATAGGGCTGAGGTAAAAACGAAATTACTTAAGCGCGTACTCGTGAAGAGCACAGCTGGGAGAAGCGCGTGCAGAGGATGACGCGAACACAAGAAAAATAATGGGTTTAATTATACTTTTACTTCCTGGCAGTTTCACTTGTTACGTGAGGATAGTAATGACTGACAGACGACGCCGAATTAAATACAATATAATTTCCTAACTAAATCTGAGAGAATGCGAAAACATTGAAATATTTTTTACCTCGCTATACCCGATGGGCAGGGCGGAGATACATTTTGGTAGCCCTCGGGATATTCCCTGGATATCTTATAACAACAGTTATAAGCCACAAGGAGGTGCATTGAGAACGCAGGGTGCTATATTTCCCCTTATGAAAAAGATTAACAAGGTATCCGACAGCTAAATATATATTTCCAAAAAATAAAATATAAATTAAAGAACATAATTTAAGCTTGTTAAATGCAAATTTACAGAGCCCCTGTTCATTACAGAGCAGCAGAGTCTGTATTTGTGTTTATCAGTTAGATTCAAGTAATTTTAAACTTTTTTCTCAGAATTTTTACACGCTCACTGTATGGTTTAACGAAAATACGAATAGCCTAGTATTATGGATGGAGAGGCATTTGCACTTCATTGCATATTTTGAAGGCCCAGGTGAAGTACCCACGGTTTGCCACTGCAGTATTTACATGTCACATTTTAGTATCTGTATGGCTCGCTTGGAACCTTAACACAAAAAATTAGGAATTAACAGTTACTAGATAAGGTACACAGTTGAAAACCACACAAAAGTGAGCCATATCGAGTCGTACCATGCAATGTATTTCCTATTAGATAGAATTTTAGTTTTACGTTTAATCGATAATAAGATTTGTGTCAACCGTCATTTAACAGTAGTGTTCACTTTGTATTAGCAGCAAAAGATAATTAGCATATTGCCTTTCATATTTTCATATTTCATGCATTTCATGTAACATATAACCAATAAAATTATTTTAATGAAATATTTAACTCAGAATTTTTTTTTTTTTGTGATTTACATGTAGGGATGCACCGATACCGATACTGGTATCGGGTATCGGCCTCGATACCACATTTTCTAAAGTACTCGTTAAAAGTCCCCCGATACCTGGAATCGATACCACGGTTTGAGAAATGTCTATGTTTGAGCGGCATGTAAGGGGTTAATGCCTCTTGTGTTGTCCAAAGAGGCAGAGTTTACAACAAACTGGAAAACTAGTCCTTTGTTTTTTTGTTGAATTATATGACTAAAGCTGTTACCTGTAAATTTAAATCATGTTTTTTTATTAAGTACTCTGTATCGGTATCGGCAAGTACTGAAATGCAAGTACTCGTATTCCAAAAAAGTGGTATCGGTGCATCCCTATTTACATGCGATGTCATTGTAATCCCGTTGACACCAAAAATAGGTGAATGATTACCCAAAATGGGCACTGGCGCTATAAAAAGCTTAAAGCACCAGGGTTTCCTGCAGCACTTTGCATTTTTCGGGCGGCCCGCCTAAGCTGGGAAACCCTACCGCCTTAACTAGGTTGTCGAAAAAAAAATTCACTGCACAAAAGGCTGTTAAGGGCATCTCGGAGAATAGTGCGGAAGTGCTTCACACCGCGAGCGGGCAAGCGTGCCACGCGGCCAAAATGGTCAGTCAACTGTCATAGCCAGTTGATAAAACGCATGTCCATGAGAACTCTAAGTAAACGTATGTTTTCGGTTTATTTAAGCCTGTTATTGTATAAGTCCATAGTTCTTGCAAATTTAAAGTAAGTTAGCCGGTGATTTTTGTTGTTTGAGCGACCCGTTATGTTGCACTTTCCTGTTGATTAGATATAATTGTTGAGCGCTCTGCTCACGTTATTTATGTGCATTATTTACATGCTACAGTATTTACACTCCTTTAAGATAATGTAATTAATAGTGGGAAATAATCAGTTTTTACATTCTTCGTGCTATCTATCATCGTTCGCCAGACATTCTTCAAATCTGCTTCAGTTTGTGTTTATTAACCCTTTAGTTTAACTTCATCACGCAGCTATTCCCGTAAGAGGTATCTGTTAAAAACATTTAATTCATTAATAATCTAGTATGTGTTCATTTTCTGTCATAGGTTTTTCAAAATTAAGTTTGATTTGAGTGTTTTAAATAAAAATATTTTCATTTTCATCATGACGTGTAACCTTTGCCACGCCATCCGCCCATAACCACCCACCCAACCCTACCACCTTAACTAACTAATTTTCTGCGGGAAAACCTGAGCACAATGAAAGGGATAGTTCGCAAAAAAAGACAATTCTGTCATCACTTACCCACAATTTGTTAAAATTTGTATACATTTCTTTATTGTGTTTCTTGATTTTTTTTTAGCAATATGTAACCAAACCGTTTTTGAGCACCATTGCCCTCCATAGTATTTTTCTTTCCTTCTATTGAAGTCGATGGTGCTCCTGTTTCTTGCTCGATTACGAATATCTTCTTTTGTGTTCAGCAAAACAAATACATTTTGTACAGTTTGTAACAACTTGAGGGCAAGTAAATGACAGAATTTAAATTTTTGAGTGAACTATCGCTTTAGTTTGTAAAATTTTGGCATCCACCACCATTATTCATTGGCACGTTCATAAGGTGTGTAATATATTGGTTGCACTGGTTCACAAAACCTGTCTGAATGATTTATGAATCACACATTGCTGCTTTTCTTATGAACTCTTATGAACTTTTGCAGAAGATAGCCAAATGGGTTGATAATGACATAACAGTCATTTTAACATCAATAATTTTGCGAAGGGAGCAAAAATTGAATAACAACAAGTTGCTTTTTAACTCCGTTATTGAAGCGGTTTAGGGAGGGTCAGTCCAATGATTTAGACCTTGTAGGCCTAAAGAGAGGATTAGGGCACCTTTCTGCGCACCGTATTGTGTGGGCACACCCTTCCACTCCCTCGTTCAATCCCAAATTACGGAGGATTAGCTGGATGGGCTCTGGCCTTTGAAGATGACTGAATGGCTAATAGGTTTATCTGCCTTCATCGTGCCGTTTTAATGGAAATGTTGCAGATTCGCAACGCTGCGTCTCCACCGTTATTGCGCTCACACAGTGCATCAGCTGTTTTCCAGAGCAATGCCCCCAAACTTTACGGAAAACCGTGGCTGATTGCAATCCAATAAGGTCACTTGCAACCATCAACTGTTACGAGGTATGCAGACAATTTAAAAACTATGTTCTGTTCAGGAATTGAAATATTTATGTGACTTATTGGTTTAGCATTCTTTAAAGTGGAGGTAATAATTCTTAAGTGGCGGCTTTTACGGCCGACGAGATGGCAATCTTGATATAATAAACCACCCTGCGGAGAGCTTCGTTTCAGACAGTCCTCCTTGCTGTGCCTCCGTTCAAGGGAGTGCCAAAGCTTTGACAAGCCTGGATCAAAGACAGCGTGAGGTTCAGTCATTTCAGACATTTTTTCTATTGCAGTCAAGATTAACCCTGGGGTTGATGAGATTAATAACTGTTCGAAACACCAAATTCAGAGCCAATGCAGCTGCACTTAGACTCTTTGTGTCCATTCAGTTGAACTTTGGTATGTTATTTCTTACAGTTGTATAGCTTGTCAGTCATTTGGATGTCAACTTGTCTGTGAGGATTAGATGTTGGATAGTTCAAATTTGGGGAGGGCTTAAACAGTCCTGTTTTGTAAGGTCTGTTGTGGTGATATTTTACGTCAGCAAACCAAACCTTTTGTCCGTGCAATGACTCTTCCTTTTTGAATCCTGTGTCTACTTTAAAGGCTTTTCCTTTCCTCAATAACTGCATAAGCATAAGCAAATAGAGTTGTAGTGTGGGCTGTAATGGTGCATAGCGTTGGTACGGCCAACTGAATAGAATACGCCACTTCACTGAACATCATTGTTTAGAGTCTGAACAAGACTTGTGGGATGTTGAATGACGTTGAATGAATTTAATAATCATCTATATTGAAAAACAATGATGTTACCATATTATTTTAACTAAATTTTTTAGGCTGTTGTCTTTCTAGAGTTTACATAGAAGTCATGTACAGTTAACAAAATGGAGGAAAATCTAATACATCTGCTTTCTGGCCTATGTAGAATGTTTATGATGCTTTCAAAACTTTTTCTATGGCTGAATGATTCAATGATTCAGTAAAAGACACTTACTTCTCACATCTCTTGATGCTGTGTTTCCCCAGACTTTTACTTTGATATGATTCCAATGATGGAACATGAATACTGAACACGAAAAAAGGTTGTAGGGCGACGCAGTCAGTCACAAAACAGCCAATCAGAACAGTTTTGCTCTGTTTGTGTTTAGTTTTTCTCTCATATTGCAGCTGAGGAACACCGACACATACACAGACAAATCCTCCACTTTTTATGGCTTTCCTTGTTCAACTTGAGTGATGTATTATATATTTCTGCTTTTAGACGTCCAAAATTAGTCTCTCCTCATCCATGTTTGATGATTAATATTCATAATGCGCATAACTTTCATTTAATGAGATCTCTGTAAAGGAGGCGCTGTCAGCCGTGATGTTGCAGAAACCGCTTCTAAAATAGAAATATTGCAGGATCGCATCACGGGTGGTTAGGACAAAAAGTCTGAAACATGGAAATTATAGCTTTTATTGCAGGTCGCGAAGTCAGGTTGTGTCTTGTTAGGACACCTTGTTAAGCAGTGTTCGAAATGATGGGGGTCTGCTAGGGCCCCCCCATAAGCTTTGAGATAATTCGAAAACTGGTGTTAAGGTTTATTGTGATATCCGGTCAGGTTGGTCATTTTTGGGGTTGTAGCCATCTGTTGTAGTAACTTTGCGCATGGCTCCGCATTCGAAAATGACCGAAGTCTGTCAAGTATAATCAGGCTTAAATAAGTGGGCAGAGGTGCGACTGACGCCAAGGGTGTGTGTACCGAACCTTTAGTTAAAAACGCGAAATTCTCCAAAGAACCAGATTCTCTTTCACATTCCCCATCTTAAACACTCACTTGTACCAGACAAAGGAAGTGCAGATGTAATGTCGAGCCATGAAATATAGATGTTATTATGTTATTATTGCCGAACGTTAACTTGCACATTTTATGTCACTACCAGTTTCTAATTCGTCTATGATGCATTTTCCCTGTTTCCAAGAAAAGCGCAAGGACAGCCTGTGTCTCCGAATACGTTTGATACTCAGGCCTGGCTCCGCGCGGTGCGTCTACTGAACTGGTGCTACTCCTTAAACAGATGAGGGATTTTAGCTTGACGGACACACGCAAACTGTCTCAATCGCTTGTTTTTCGCATTTAAAGGTCACGTTCTTCCTGATCCCATTTTTTGAAACCCTAGTTAGTGTGTAATGTTGCTATAATAGCATAAATAATTCCTGTAAAATGATAAAGCTCAAAGTTCACTGCCAGGTGATATATTGTCTTTAACAGAATTCGCATTTCAAAGCATACAGCACACGGCCGGTTTGGACTACAGACCTCTACTTCCTGCTTTAATGACGTCGGTAGAACAGTTTTTTGACTAACCTCCGCCCATAGGAATACGTCATTATACATTTTTTTTTATTAGATATTTTTCACAAATCTACTGTGATGTAGGCCTAATCTGCAAAATGGGTCACAGAATGTATCTGTAAACAACCGTCAAATCTATTTTGTAAGATGAATTGACATCTTCACAGCATTTGTCAAGCCCCTTTTCCTACTCTTCTTTGCTTTTTTATCAATTTTCCCACCTGAAAGACCTTCCTCTTCTGAGTTTCATGTTACTACTATCAAATTACAAGCTGCCAAATTCCTCTTTGGCCCAGGCAAAGCTGTGAAAGTCATCAGAGCGGTTCGAAAAACAAACCCACCACACCGGGGAAAGACCTGCAGTGGTGACCGAAAACTATTTGTGCTTGTGCTGATGTTTATTTTACAAGAGGGGTCTGAAATGACAAGTTTCTTCTTTCACTTAGTTTTTCAACAGCATATGTGTCGAAAGCTTTATTCACACAGGTGGGGCTCATCCATACATCACCCACAGTTTGTTTTGCTTTTTATAAACATGCTCTTGTGATGAAATTCCAGGCTCTTGGTGAGCGCAGACATTTGCTCATTTTGAGATGTTTAATGTGGGGGACTGTCCTGACCTCAGACTACCCCCAAAGAAACTTTAAACAGTGACTTAAATAAGGTTCTTCTCTTTTTAAGTGTTAAGATCATTCAGGTCTTTTCATGGCAAGTCTCCTCTTGAGTTTTGGATGTGGTGGGAATTCATCTCGTTGTTATGACACATTCCCCAGTGATATTCCATGTCAGAATCGCCACGGTAATGAGGCGAGTGAAGAGCAAATACCTTTATTGTAAGGGACTGTTAAACTGGTTGCCTGTTTTTGATTTGGTTTACAATGGTAAAGTTTTGACAGAGAAAGTGTTTAATCTTCTATTGCAATTGTTCTTAACTTTTTCCCTTCAAGGCCCCCCATTGCCGCCCCCAACTCACAATTTCTATCAAGAAAAATAAAGACGAGGCAGATGTATATTTAACAAAAGCTTGGTTACATAAATGTCTGACGTTTAAAGGCCTTGAAATCGCAGTTCATTCCCTGATTATGTCAAGGCTTGATTATTGTAATTCATAAAGGTATAAGTCAGACATCTATTTCGCGTTTGCAAAAAGTTCAAAATTCAGCTGCCAGACTCTTAACGGGTACGAAGAAACGGGAGCATATTACACCTACACTGATCTCTTTACACTGGCTTCCAGTCTATTACGGAATTGATTTTAAAATTCTTTTATTGGTGTATAAATCCTTGCATGGACTGACACCGGCCTATCTTTCTGAGCTTTTAGTTGAACATCAGCCCGGACGTACTTTGAGATCAGCTAATAAGAACCTACTAAAAATACCGAGGACACATTTACACCAAAAAGGAGATCGTGCTTTTGCCGTTGCAGCACCAAAATTATGGAACGACTTACCTAACAATATTCGAGACGCACCAACAGTACAGGCTTTTAAAACACAATTAAAGACAAATTTGTTTTCTTTAGCTTTTAATATGTGATACAAAAATTGCATTTTTTTTATTTTATTTTTTTCAGATAAGTATATGTACTATGTTTTTGTTTTTAGTATGGATTTTTAATGTGTTGTATTTTTTAGTACTATTGTTGTATTATATTATTGCATTACTATCTGCTTTCCAATTGTTTGTTTATTGTGAAGCACATTGGTCAACTTGTGTTGTTTTAAATGGTGCTATATAAATAAATTGCCATTGCCATTGCCATATAAATAATCAAACAATAAGATTTTTGTTTTTCTTTTTTTAAATTTTTCTTTTTTTTAATGCTTGTTTTGTCTTATTTTGAATCATTTTAAGTGATTTACAGGCCCTCTTGGAAATTTGTTAAGGCCGCCCTGTGTGCCCTGCCCCCCTGGCCCCCTGGTTGAGAAACACTAAAGTCATTTGTGTCTAATAGTTTGTCCATGATGAATCAACAGCGCCATACCACTCAAAGCTTCTCCCAATTGCATAAATTTAAATGTAAATGTATACAATACAGGGTTTCCCGCAGAAAATTTGTTAGTTAAGGTGGTGTGGGTGGGTGGTGCCGAGGGCGTGGCAATCAAAGGGGCGGGGCGTATGCATCATGATGAAAATTAAAATATTTTAATTAAATAAATAAATAAAATATTTATTTTTAGAACATTCAAATCAAACTTAATTTTGAAGAAACTATGACAAAAAATGAACACATACTAGATTATTAATGAATTAAATGTTTTTTACCTCTATGGGAATAGCTGCATGGTGAAGTGAAACTAAAGGGTTAATAAACACAAAACTGAAGCAGATGTTGTTGAACGTCTGCCGAACAATGATAGATAGCGCAAAAATGGTAAAAACTGATTATTTTCCACTATTACATTATCTTAAAGGAGTGAAACTACTGTAGCATGTAAATAATGCACATAAATAAAGTAAGCAAGAGCGCTCAACAATTATATCTATAATCAACAGGTTGCTCAAACAACCAGCTAACTTACTTTAAAATTGCAAGAACTATAGAATAATACAATAACAGGCTTAAAAATAACCCCAAAACATAAGTCCACTTACAGTTCTCACGGACACACGTTTAATCAACTGGCTTTCCTCCAGACATGACGGACCGCATCTTATCTCATTTCGGCCGTGTGGTGTGCGTGCACACTCACTGTGTGAAGCGAGTCTGCCCTATTCTCCCTAGATGTTTTATCAACTGGCTAGTTATCCTCCAGACAGTGACAGTCCGGACCACGTCTTTCTCATTTCGGCCGTGGCGAGCGTGCCCGCTCGCGGTGTGATGCGCATTAGAGGATGACACGGGAGTGGATTTTCACTCCTGTCCCGTCCCACTCCCATAGAAATAAATCTTGTCCCGTCCCACTCCCAGACAAAAGTTTAAAAAATAATCCCATCCCATCCCGCTCCTGGTAAATTGACTCCCACTCCCATCCCGCTCCTGTTTAAACTGACTCCCGCTCCTGTATCGCTCCCATATATTTTTTTCTTCAACTAGTGTTTAGTTCATACAAAGAATTTGATTTAATCTGCTCTACATCCTGTTTTGGACCAGTTGCTGAGCTGGTTTCTAGATTTTCTCCAGAAAATGGAATACAGCAAATAAAAGAAAAACAATACATAGTTCACTCCATGTCTACAATAGTTTAATAAACCCAAAGTCTGGAGTCCAGAACACAAGAACCAGACGAATAATTGGATTATGGGTGTTTAATTCACAGTTGCAGTATGGGCATAAAACCTTCCATTAATATGCACTTAAGTATCTGTGTTTGTGTGGTTCTGCAACAACAAATAATAAACAAGAATAAAAGCCTTATGAAAGAACATTAATATACATTTGTTTAAATAACCAGCATTAACAGCTGTAATTAAGTTCAAAATATGCAAAAATATACAAGATACCGCAAAATGGTGTCATGTGTTCTAAAATGTGACTAGCACATGTATCAGATAACACATACAGTAAATAACTATATTTGTTAGAATTGTTAAATAACTGTATAAGTATTAGAACTATACAATCTCCAATATAAGGAAATAATACTGAATAAATATGAACAAGATAAACTAACACAAATATAAACTGGGTACCATGACTATTAATGAGAAGATTCGCGCTATCTAACAGCTTCATTTACATTATGAATGATAACTGACAATATATCATAAAAGACGCGGTAATCTTGCTGCTAATTTAAAGACAACTAGAAAAAAACGTACTATTCGGCACTGATGCACACAATAAAGCACAGAAACTATCCAAACAGCAGGAAATCTCTTCGCAACACAACTCTTGTCACACACTTATCTCTCCGTTTGATCAGAGCCGCTATACTCTTTGCTGCTGTTCCTGTTCCCTGCGTTGGAGAGCTTATGCACCAGGGAGACGCATCCGTGAACATTCATGCAACCTTTCTTACACATGCAAACACACACACACACAGGCACGCACGCACACAATATATTAACTAAGTTTATTTATAGAAACTGCATATTTGTGTATAAAGTTGGGTATCATAGTTTTATTACGATCCCGGTCCCGTCCACTCCCGCTGACATTTTTTCCTGTCCCGTCCCAATCCCGTGATTAATAGTGATTTTGTTCCCGATCCCACAGGAATCCCGCGGGACCCGCGGGACCCACAGGATTCCCGACAAAATGTCAGCCTCTAATGCGCATACGCGCTGTTCTCCGAGATGCACTTGAAGGCCTTGTGTGCAGCTTTTTTTTTTTTTTGATGACCTAGTTAAGGCGTAGGGTTTCCAAGCTTAGGCGGGCCGCCTTAACTGAAAAATGCTGCAATATGTAAGATATATGACCATAGGTTATAATCTATTTAATCAGCATATAATCATAAAGGAAGGTCATAAGCAGGTGTCACTTAAAATAAAATCAATATAAAAATCTAAGTTTTTTTTAATAGACTTAACTTTAAAACCAAAGCATAGAAGCCCATGTTAATGCATTTACTGTATATCTATGACTGTTTCTATAACTGAATTAAGATTAAAACCAGCAACATCTTGGATTCAGGACATTTTATTATTTCCGTGTGTTCACCACTTTCCATATTGAGGCTTCCATGATTGTCAAATATGAAGGAATGAAGAATAATTTTTTTCACTAGTTAGAGATTTTAAAAGAAACCTCTAGCCAGTAAAGGTGTGCCTGATGGGCTTTGCAGTATGACATTAAAAATGTTTTTATAAAATGTTTCTTCTTTTGCGGCCCTTGTTTACACACAAACAGAGAACTCGCCTCTGAAACCGTTTTTTTCTAAAAACTCCGACCAGAGTGGAGATTTTGTAAATCTTGGTTGCACGGTTGCATGGTAACTGAGACAAACAAATGTTTAGGCAGCCAATGTCACAGCAGGCGTAGTGATATTACGCACTGCCCAAAAATAGTCCCCTTGGTTACTTCCTTAGGAAGGGATTATTTTCGGGCACTGCGTAATATCACTACGCCTGCTGCCGCCATGTTCTATCAGTAAAGTCCTTGATTATTACGCCAGATTGAGAGTATAGTTCCTAGCCATATCTGCCTAGAAAATCGCAACTTTTAATTTTCCGTTGTTCTTATTACATTTTTAGTACGTTCTTAGTACTCATTATATATATTTTATGTTTATATATTTAAAGGAGGAAATTTTTTTGGAAAAAATGACTCTAAAAGGACTTTGTTGTTAATAAATCTTTGCGGAGCTTACCGGAAGTTATGTTTGTTCCACAAAAGCTGTTTGTTTATGTTGTTACTGCTGAAACCGTCTTTTATTTACTTTGCTGTTACTTATGTTCCTATCATCACATGTACGCTATTTTGTATCTCGTAAACTCACCAACTGTTCTCTCATCTTTACCTTACAGAGAATCTTCAATTCCTTTGTGTACACAGAGAAGACTTCAAATGGTGAAACGGAGGTACAGCAGGTGAGTTGCACTTCATCCTCTGATTGCGTGTGAGTGAAGCTTGTGTGTCTGTGTGGGTGCTCTAGAGGAGCAAAGGACACCCATTAAAATTCTACAGTCGATGTCTGGCTGGCTTTGAAGATCTCTTTGTGCCGTGTTCTGGCGAAACACTAATTTCAGGTAGTATCGACTGCACCGCGGCTCTCCCTAACAAGCCTGGGAGAAATGAGATGGTTGCTCACCATTTAGTTCTTAACCTCAGTGCATTTGGCCCATCATCAAAATGTTCAGATTATAAGCTATTTTTAAGCTTAATTGGAAGCTTTAAACTTTGGAACAGAGCTTGTGCAACTGCAAACATGTCTGCTGTTCAATATAGGCAGATGACATTTATAAAGCAAGATATAAAAAAATGATGATTCAATCTCTATTTGAATGTAATGGTAATGCTGTCATGGTTTTCAAGGCTTAGCCCTGAAAATGTCAAACGGTGTTAAATCAATCATACGCTCTGTTTAAAACATAATCTGGTTCTTTTTAAGAAGGACACACAACATCTGTTATCTGCTAACATTTTTTGATTTGACATTTTGAAAACGAGCACACCATCATCTACATTTTAAGAGCTCAGATGCAAAACTCGCTAAGTGCGTCTGGCATGATTTTTTGTTAAATCTGAACCCTTCATTTCTTGACATATTTTATGTAAAATTTTATCAACTAAACTATTATATACAATTTTCATTAGTTTTTACTGTCAAAAGGACCTTTTTATTTTGAGTCGCACCAAATGATTATGCGTGATCCACACAATCTTTATAAACAAAAATAACTAAATATTGGTGTTTCAAAAATTATTAAAGCCATTTTATGGAGCAACTTTTAAAGGTCTGTCCTGTTTCTAGCAATGCCCAGAACCCTCTAATGGCGTCCAATGCATAGTACACCATGGTTTGGTTTGGGTCGGGTCAGCTTACTTTCGGGGGGCTTTTTTTCACTGGGTGCAGTACGTAGTACCCGAAACTTTTTGTTGTACCACCTAGGTTGGGGTTCCAAGCGAACCGAGCTTTTACCAAAACATGATGTGAAAACACTGTAGATCACTGATTACTCTGAGGGAATCGCCACTATCATTTTAATATTTAACAAATTGAATGTCTTTCACTGCAAAACCCTCTAGGTAGGTACAAGCTAAAATCTCACCTTTTAAAAAAAAGTGTCCCGTCATTCTTCACTGTCCATTTTCAATCAAGGTAAAAGGCTCAAAAATTCAGTCACTATCTTAATATATTCAGTAAACCTCCTTTAACTGGGTAAACCTTTTTTTACTGTGACGTATGCCCGTTGCTGTCGATATCATGGTCTAATTTTTTATGGAGATGGCGTTTAGCAGCTTTTGCATCTGAGCTCTACACATGCTATGCACATATCACAATAACTCAAAAAGAAACTAGGTCACGATAACGAAAAAATTTATTTTCAGTACTTTTCCATCTGAAACTATGGGAACACATCTGGCATCAGTCAGACTTAAGACCGTAAGCCTGTCATGGACGAGTCTAATTTATTCTTGCCATGGGCCTCTCCCTCATGCCAGCTTCCAACTTCTGTTTTTGCTGTAAGGCATAAAGCGCTCTCGATGTTAATACGCCCTGTTCTGACCAGCCTCAAAACAACTCGACGTGAATGGCATCGGGCCGGCGAATGCACACATTCCCCGTGAGTGTGTTTCACGACTACACACATGAGATCTGAGCAAGAATGGGCAGGTTGCTGCTCTTCTCCTGGGCTGCCATGCCAAAATAAATCTTTTTTTGTGAATTATTCCTGCACACTTTCTCTCGCTCTCTCTTACTCACACCTGCAGCTATTTATCGGCTGCTGGTGAGAGATTAGGCCGATCACTGGCAGGCTTTTCTAGTGACACCTCGACAGCTAATTGCCAAACAGGGTTTTTGGAGGAAAAAACTGCTGCAGCAGTTGAGACATGAATAGTGTTCCCTTTCAATACGGTTCACTTCGCATTGCGTCAGTTAGCTGACGCTATGGGGGGGGGGAAACTCCTGTTTACTCCGTGACTGAAGCCTATTGGTTAACGTCTGTACAAAGTACAGACCAATGACGTTTGAACCCGCGCGCGGGAGGAACGCGTCCTTATATAAGCGCGGTTCAATCGTCAGGAGCTCATTATTTTCTCCTTCAGCGCGAACCTCTCGCTGCTCCGAAGAAAAAGAAGAAGCCTTACCTCGCCGTTGACAAAAGCCCTGCAGCGGAGTCCAGGCCTAGCGTCTTCCCCTGCCGTTTTCCGGCTGAGAACCGAAGATAGCAGAGTCCAGGTCTAGCGTCTTCCCCTGCCGCTTTCCGGCCGAGAACCGAAGATAGCCTTCGCTTGCCGTGGTTCGAGCCCTGTGCAGCGGACACACGCCTGACGAGGTCTCCCCTGCGGCCGCCCGGTAAGATCAATATTTTTAATATAAAGCTATAAGCTAAAAGAGCAGGCGCTGTTGTAATAGCGTCCAGCACAGCGGCTCGGTGAGCCTCTCTGCTATGAATTTCCTCCGAGCGCGTTACCGGTCTGGCACCTCCCACGCCGGGACCGCGCTTATGCTTTGGTTGTCTTATCCATGTTTCGTGCTCCCCCTGCTGTTCCTCTCTCGCCGGGATGAACACACGGCGAGCCATGAGACTAGATGGATGCATAGACAAGCACACACGGACTAACCCCCCCTGTGTTCTGTCACACCGCAACCGTTCATGCTTACAGAGTCCCTTCGCTCCTATCACATTTAGTGGCGAGATCTCTGGCACATATATTAATCCCCCGAGTGCATCGGGTGATACCGTCACGACGCATGGCTGTTCTGTCTGTGTTGCTGCTCCCCTCTGCCGTTCCTCTCTTGTTGAGATGAACAAGCGGGGAACCGTAGACCTGGATAGATGCATACGACAAGCAAACACGGGCGGTCTGCCCCTGTCTCTGTCATAGCACAGCCACTCGTGCTCCACGCTCGCGGAGTCCCTCGCTCCTTTCCCCACAGTGGTGAGGTCTCTTAACGGCTTAGCTAGCACGCGGTATTACGGCTCGCTGCCTCTAAATGCAGCTGTCCAGTGTTCAACGATTACAGAGCTTCATGCCCCTCCCCTCCTGGAGCGGCACGATCTCATTCGTCTGCTCGATAGGGCCGATTCGCCGCTATTGGAGCACCAAGAACACTCATTATAAGAGAGCTTCATGCCCCTCCCCTCCTGGAGCGGCACGATCTCATTCGTCTGCTCGATAAGGCGGACACGCCTCTATTGGAGCGCTAAAACACTTATTATAGAGCTTTACTGGCCTGAGCCGATCTCACTTCAGATAGCTCATTTTTCGTCTGCCTGGTAATTTCTCTCTGGTTTAGACGGAATCAGAGGCAGAACGAATTTGTTTATAATATACTGAGGCCCGAATACCTCCCTTTATTCAGTCCCGTCCTATATCAGTGCGCTGAATATTGGTACATTCTTATATATATATACCCGGTTTTTCTGCCCTTTTAATAAACGGCAAAACCGCGGGCCTCGCGGCAGACTTCCTCTCTGCGATGGGTTCAGTCTGACATTAAACTACCTAGACATACTACCCTGCTCCGTGAGCCGTTCGGTCACCGTCACTACTGAGGCTTGTGCACCTGAACGGCTGAGCTCTGGTCTCCGCAGCATAGCTGCATCAACAGAGAACGAAACTGTCTGGGAAAAAGGGGTTATGTCGCGCCTCGGCTGGACTGCCCTGAAATGTTTTATGTGTGCTGTTTATCCAAACATACTGTGTAATACTGTCGGCTATGCGACCTCACTATAGTGGCGAACGGTATTTAATTCCTCTAAAAAGAGTAATTTCCGTGCTTACTATACTGTGTATTGACACCCACGGTTGTACGGTGTCTCTAAACACTTTATCGCCTTACTGACAAGCAATCAGTAATACGCACACACGGCCCGCTGTCCATAATTCTATCGACGCTAGCCGAAAAAACCCCGGTTTGGCCATATACTGTGTATTGACACCCCACGACTGTACGGTGTCTCTAACACCTTTCTGCCAAATTCGCTCGCAGCCCACCTCAGTTTCTCCCCTACGATGCTGATGGCGCAAACGAGCACGGTCTTACGGCTGTTATTCTCTCTTCCTAGAGGAAGGACAGCCTCAGACTTTTGCATGGCTCCAAGCGTTTGAATCGCGCCCTCTCCGGACGGCCACTCAAAGGCTTACAGCCAAGCGGTTTATGACGTTTTTCGGCCATATAGCTGATTTATATTAGCGGATCCGAAGACGCTCACACCTCCGCTCCAATACTCGGAGATATTAAGGGTAATATCAACCTCAAGTGAGCTTGCTACCCGCCACAATAAGTTTCAAAGCTTAAAGCGCGCGCACAGTCAGACGCGCGCGGCATCTCGTTTAAGACGGGCGCACGTACCCCTCTAACGAGCCTCAGAAAGCTGAATATCGTGGCATTGTTCATAAGTCCACTTCAGTTTGACTAAGCAAAGGTCCCGCCCCGAGCTGACGGCCGGGAAGCTTGCTTAAGTTACACACTGCTGCATGAAGTGCTGTCATTACGAGCTAGCCCAGCATTTGCTGTGGGTTGAACACGCTTTACGACGGCAATCAGCCTTCGGCGCGTGGAACGCCGTTTGTCTCATATAAATCACCTTGTACTGTGAATACGGTACATTAAGAGGATGATTTAGCACTGCAGCACTCTCGACCGTGTTATTGTGATAATGCGGTCGGGCAATCTACGGTGGTTTCATTATTTACCGAACCAGACTGAGATCTCGCCCCCTGAACAAGCTGACGAGTCATCTCCTTTATAAACTCATTGCATCGCTTTATAAGCTATGTTCAATCAGAGTGATACGCATCTCATGCTTAAACTACCAATATTAACCCATTACGATGGGCGTGCGGAGATGGCATCCGTGGGACACGACCTACATTACGTGCCTTATGACACATTGACACAAGCTGCTAGGACCCCTTTCACGAGGCGTCCTTATGCAAAGTCTGATCCATTCTGTCTAGTGACATTTGAAAGTCAATACCCCCCGCGAATCGTGGGTGGAACACTTTTCTCCTCACTACAGAGGCACGGCGGCTCTCTCCCCTACCTATATCTATGTGGCCGTGATAACAGCGAACCACGCTTTTACGACCGACCATTCATTTAATTCACAAGCCTGTCATCTCTCAGATGCGGACGGCGGCGGTAACAGCGAACCATGCTTTTACGGCTGGCCATTCACTTTATTCATAAGCCTGTCATTTCTCAGATGCGGACGGTGCCCGAGGCACAGCGCTCTGGAACTGTCCAAGGTCCTGGATGACACATACGTCTGACGTACATCAGACGATCAGCTGTTCATCTGCGTCACAGATCACTCACTAGAGCACCTGTCAATACAGGCTATTTATGGATCGTTGACGTTATCACCTCCCGTGACAATTATGCTCACTTGTCTTAGAGCATGGGCATGGTCTTAGAGGTTTCTCATTTGACAATTGTGACACGGCCGGCTGGTCCCCGCCGTCCACGTTGCCAGTTTACAGCTTCGACATCCCTGCTTCGCACTACTGAGGTTTGTTGCATTAAAGGTGCGCCCATTAGCTCACCTGTATGCACAATATGGTTTTTAATTATATGCGTCCACCGTGCGCTCAGAGAAGCTCACATGTACACGCTATAACATTCTGGTATACAATAAGATGCGCTTGGGAAAGCTCACCTGTATACACAGCTGTGTTATGATTTGTGACACATACATTGTTGTTCATCTGTGTACGTTCACGGTGCGTTGGGTGCCCACCGTTACGTTCATCAATCATATTGGTACACATTCACGGCGCGTTCTGTGCACTGATTTATCTATACGCATTCACGGTGCACTGAAGAGTTCACCCGTGTGCGCACAATTTATTATCAGAACACATGACGGCGCGCTCGAGAATCTTGCCGGCCTGTGCATTATAACACTCTGATTCATCTATATGCATTCACGATGTATTCAAGTGTTCACCTGTGCCCGTGCAATTTATAGTCAATACACATTTACGGCGCGCTTGGAAAGCTCACCGATCTGTGCACTATAATACTACCTATATGCACCCCGATGCGCTCGAGGGTGCACCTGGGTTCACACTATTGTGGTATCTGTATAATCCCACGCTACGAACCGTTCTGCCGCATATTATAGTCAGATCGGCCGTTCGTGAGCTTCGCAGATCACTCACTACGTATGTCTGTTGCTTACAGTGGTTATTTAGATGGATCGTTGAAACCATCGCACTGGCTCACGCCCCTCTATGAGCTATGTCCTATATAGAGCCCACTCTCTGCGAGTTTGGCTTCTTCATGAACTTGGTCTACAGGGGTATATATATCTATATTTGATATCTGCTACGCGGCCGGCTGGTCTTCGCCGTCTACGTTGTCAGATTGTACAGCTTAGACGTCCCTGCCCTACGAGCGCAGGTTCTCTCGGCTCAATCATGCACGCTCATGCGTTTTATGTGTACACCACGGTGCGCTCAGCGAGCTCACCAACGTGACTCTGAATTTACTTATCTCGCACAGCCGCGGCGCGCTCGGTACCTCGCCGTCTTGTGCTATGTTATGTGCCCCCGGTGCGTTTAAAACCCCACCGTGTGCGCGTCAACAATTTATATGGTGCTTACACATTTGCTTTTTAAGCTGTGAATATGCCGGGTATAGGGCCACACGCAGTGTCTCTCCGGTAAGGCACTTCAGTACGTTGTGTATGCACGGCGTGATGGGATTACGTTCCCCCATAGCGTCAGCTAACTGACGCAATGCGAAGTGAACCGTATTGAAAGGGAACGCTTAGGTTACTCACGTAACCCCGGTTCCCTGAAATAACGGGAACGAAGCATTGCGTCTCTTGCCGTGCTACAAACGTCTACGCAGCGAGTGTTATTCGGCTGCGCGCTTCAGTCGAATATAATGAGCTCCTGACGATTGAACCGCGCTTATATAAGGACGCGTTCCTCCCGCGCGCGGGTTCAAACGTCATTGGTCTGTACTTTGTACAGACGTTAACCAATAGGCTTCAGTCACGGAGTAAACAGGAGTTCCCCCCCCCATAGCGTCAGCTAACTGACGCAATGCTTCGTTCCCGTTATTTCAGGGAACCGGGGTTACGTGAGTAACCTAAGCGTTTGTAGTGAGTTAGGCTTTGTAATGCTTTAATGTTGGTTTTGTTGTTCCAAAAATACTCATAAAAAATTAAAAACAAAAAGACATTAAGACTCACAATTTGTAAATGTGCACACAAGCCAATAGACGAGGAAAGCTGAAGTGGCATGAACTAAAAATCCAATACAGATGTGTCCACATAAATTTTACATGTGCAAAAACACACGATTACCTGTGAAATGTGATTTTCTTTTTACATTATTGATTAATTCCAGTATAGGTTTTAAAACCACTTGTTTCACGTGGTGACTTCAAATGATGAAACTTTACGAAATCACACGTGGCTTTCCTGTCAGGTAACTCTCATTTGGATTTCATGTTGTTTTGTTATTACACCTGAGTGCATTTATTATTATTATTTTATTACGCCACTTATGCTTAATAAACTGATAACGTGAGGTCATGTAAACGCGTAAAACGGTTTTCTTTTAATAAAAGAAAGTTCATAAACGACTTAAAAGGAAAACACCACCGTTTTTCAATATTTTTCTATGTTCTTACCTCAATTTAGACAAATTAATATCTTTTTTCAATGCGTGCACTTTTAATCTTTGTACAGCGCGTCATGAATGTGTTCGCATTTACCCTAGCCCCATTCATTGCTTAGGATCCAAACAGGGATGAATTTAGAAGCCACCAAACACTTCCATGTTTTCCCTATTTAAAGACTCTTACATGAGTAGTTACACGAGTAAGAATGGTGGCACAAAATAAAACGTTTGTTTGGATCCTAAGGAATGAATGGGGCTTGGCTAAATGCTAACACATTCAAGTTGTAACGTTTGCACTCCTCTCCCTTTCGTGTTATTATTCAAGAATGGTAGGTTCCGCAAACTTTAAGTGTTTATTTGTAGCAGAGATGCGTGTGTTGATTGTGTAAAAAAAGATTGATCGAACTTAAATATTTGTTTAATTATAGAGACAAAGCCAAAAATTGTTACTTTGTGCCCCGCTCTGCCCTTCGCACTATAGGTGGTGACATCAGTGCCTGCGAGAAATCTCCAAATTTGATGTAAATGCCGTTTTCTGCATACCCAGTTTATTAATTTGCATGTAAACACATGAAACAGGTTTCTGTAAGCTGATTTTTGATAGTTATCCGCTTACTTTGTGCATGTAAACACACTCTGTTTTATTGTTGTTATTTGAAGTCTAATTATTCTGGGGTCCTCTAAAATTTGACTTTCATCAGTTGCTATGCATTGCTTAAAGTCAACACCTGCCAGTTTTGTGTCCTTTCTTTGTGCCCACACACACAGAAATGAAAGCCTGGCGCAAGTTGAAAATGAACCCCACTAGAAAACGGCCCTAATTAGGATCATGTCCATGTATTTTAGAAGCATACAGACAATGTGTTTCTCCTCTAGCTGTGACCATTTTAATGAGATAGGACAAAGACCAAGTAAAAATATCAGAATCGAATTTTACATACTGTGTTTAGGGCACATATGTAAAATTGGATTCTAAATTTTTTTACAAATATTATTAATATAAATTTAGAAATGTAATATAATTTTATAAATATAAAAATTAATTTAATGTAAAGCCAATGGGAAATTATTCAAATTAAAATAATATTTATATAAAACAAAAATAAAAATTATTTGATAAAAACTGTTGCATAACTGTATGAATGTGATTCACATTCTTTTTATTAAAAAAATTGGTTGGATGTACCGTGGTCTGAATTATAGTGTTATTTTCTTTAGTGACCTGTCTTGAGTGTTTTTCTCGTAAATGTTATTCTACTGTAAGTTGTCGATCCAAGTTTAGCAGTAATGGCTGTACTGAGCAGCTGATTGGATGTTCACGGTCAATGGGACATGGTACATAACTTCAATCTGGAACTTGCAGAAAGAGATTTATAGTTTAGTTTTTCCTCCCTTCTCACCCAGGCATGCATTTCTAATTTACTTTATTATTTTATACATGTGTGCACAGCAAAATCATGAGTGTTACATGTACACTGCTGGTGTTTACATGAGTATCACCAGACATGGTGGTACCCATATATACACCAGCAGTGTACATGTAACACTAATGATTTTGCTGTTTTTTGGGTGCAAATTTAGCTTAATGAAAACAGCTCATGTGTCAGCCCTGAGTGGGGGTTGCTAGGCTTTGCCGGTCCTGCTCTGGTTAATGGTTTTCTCCAGAGAACTATAAATGTAAATTCGGAGAATTCGGAGAAACCCGGTTAATCAGCCGTAACTCCTGCTTACAAGTGCAGTTGGCCCAAAGTAGAATCAAAATCACTGTTCTCCTTTTGGATTTAAAACTCAATTTTCCCCGTAGCACCCAACCGTTTTCCGTTGCCTATGTTGCGGCAACAGCTGACAATGCACGACTAATGGTGATCGATTGCTGGTCTCCAAGGTTAGTTCAAGCCTTCTTTGATGTGGAGTGCAGGGCTGGATTTGGATAGTGAATGAACCGTACTTTACTTCACATGAAAATAATGAAAGGATGCTTCTTGAGCAAGAAGGTTTTACTTCAGTGAAATTTGCTCAGATTAAAATTTAAAGGGGACATATCATGAAAATCTGACTTTTTCCATGTTTAAGTGCTATAATTGGGTCCCCAGTGTTTCTATCAACCTAGAAAATATAAAAAATCAACCCAGTAACTTAGTTTTGGTAAACCATTCTTTGCAAGCATGTAAAAAAATAGGTAATTGAAATTTGGCTCCCCTTGTGATGTCAGAAGGGGATAATACCACCCCTTAATCTGCACTATCCAACCACGGCACTGCCATTTAGTGCAGAGATCAGCTCATTTGTATTTAAAAGGACACACCCAAAACTGCACATTTTTGCTCACACCTACAAAGTGGCAATTTTTCCATGCTATAATAAATTATCTTTGTGGTATATTGAGCTAGAACGTCACAAACGTACTCTGGGGATACCAATGGTTTATGCAACATTTAAAAAAATGTTTGTGAAATGTCCCCACTCAGACTATTAACTCAAACCAAATGCACGGATATAAAAATCTTTTATTTTGGACAAAAACTGAAAATGAACAAATATTTCTATTGTTAATTATGTTTATCTGTTATTTTCAGCTGGCGAAGAAGATCCGGGAGAAGTTTAACCGATACCTGGATGTGGTTAACAGGAACAAGCAGGTGGTCGAAGCCTCTTACACAGCCCACCTCACCTCCCCTCTTACAGCCATCCAGGACTGTTGCAGTATTCCTCCCTCCATGATGGAGTGAGTATTTATCTCTTATGATCAATTCATCGCACCACAAATTCTACTTATTACACGGCAATATAAAATGTTTGATTCTGATTGGCCAGTCGCGACATTCCAATGTATGTGTTCCGAAATAACAATAACACGCTAATAACACACGGTAACCTGTATGCTGCAAATAATTTTGAAAGGAACAGTTTAATATTGCACAAAATTAAATATAAATATGTATTCAAATAACATATATGACATTATATTTACAAATGATTAAACCAAATAGTGTGTTTGTGACATCTGAACGGCTTGTCTGAAAGTAAAGGGTTTTCATTGCAAAACGTCTGCAATTGTTAAAAATGAGCAAATAAAATATTTCAATTCGATATTTAATGTTTCTTACCATACTATGGAGGTAAATAGCCGTGTAATAAGTGGGATAATGTACAGAAATAAGCACCGGCAGTGTGATCAGGACCCGATTCAACATCAATACTATAACATAGGGCTGTCACAATGATTAAATAATCGTCTCTTTGCAATTGTTTGACCTCATCGCGATGATTTCAGATCACCACGATGATTGCACATCTCTCTAAAAAACACAAGGGGGAGCTGCAGCGCCTGTATAAATGAGACCGAATCAGATTACTTTTTAATATGTGTTATGTGTAATAATATTTACTGCCAGATAAACCTTGCAAAAGATTTCATTTAAATAATCACAACAATTTGCGAAAATTAAAAAAATTATGATAATTAAATATCAAAGCAATAAAACAGGCAATTAATTGTCATAATCGTCACAATTTATTAAACAAATAACTATCAGCCAAATTTCATAATCGTGACAGCCGTAATCACATACAGTCAAATGGGAACATTGTGTCTACATTGTGTGTCTTTTACAAGCCCTTAATAATCACTGTTTTGAAGAGGAGTGTGGAAAATCTTCAAGAAAAATTATTCAAATTCCAATTTTATTTAGAAATATAGTATTTTTTTTTTAAATAAGAAGTGTTTGTGTTGACTACTTCCCTTCTGTTTCTAATGCACTCACCAAGTCTAGTTTCATTCTTCTATTTTGAATCTTCACTTTCTCCGACCCTTTATCTTTGTTTAAAGGATGTTCTTCATTTAGTGACCTTTTCAGCTATCTGTTTTTCACCATATGTGCTTTCATATATTTTTCCTGTTTGCGTCCCCTCGCTATCGTCTGACATTTGAATGGTTCCGCTGCTTATTACAAATGAATTATAAGTTGTTTTCCCCTCAAGCCCTCAGAAAGATTCAAAGCTGTTTACATCCAGACTACAATTTTTTTTATCTCTCGCAGACTGTGAATGTGTTTAATATTCTTCGGTTCCATCAAAGAGAGATGTTTTTAAATGCTTGGCTAGAGATTGTATTAGATGAAAGAGTATGAGAGAGAGAGAGCAGAAGGGGAAAATAATGAAGACCATCTTCATGAATGCGAATATAAGCTGAGGAACACTAACTTCAGAGTTTCTTAAAGAACAACATTTTTTGGGGGTTTGCTTTGTGAAAAAGTGAAGTTTTCACCGTCTCCCAAAGGCATATCAACATTTACAGCGTGTCATAGCAATTTATAGTTGGTATTTAATGTACATTTTTTCCTTAGAGGCTACAAAAAATAATATCCTTTCTGTGTGTCAACTAGTGTCCAGGTTTTTGTAGTCAAAGCTTCGTAAATGTCATGGCCCAAGGCTTTGATTTAAGAAGCATGAAAGATCCAGCTGGTAACGGCGTTATTATTTTTATGAATGGCACATCGGTGGGATGACACGTTCAAACAACTGTCCAATCAGCTCTTTGATCTTTATCTTAACAGCCTCTTCAGGTTTTCTCAACAATGGAATGTATTATACTGTACGCCATCTTGATATTATCATGTTACATCCTGTTTGTTGGTTTTGAAAAGCCTTTTCCTCATAATAGGACGATAAATGCAATGCACATTTTTAAAGCTATTTTTGCAAGTCATTTTCCACTTAAAATGTTTTGCAATAAATAGTACTTTTGAAAATAATGTATAATCACGCGCATCCATTCATGTTATTGGCCTAGACAAAGCTATATTTTTTTACATAAGGGTGGTCCACCCTCACGGTGGCCACCATGTTGATATCACATTACCAGCTGAATACTACTCACTTAATCTATGTAGCTGCTGTTTTTACACACTTTGGGGCAGTTTTCCAGACAAGATTTAAGTTTAGTCCAGGATTAAAATGTTTGTTTGAGCTGTCTTAAAGGGGACATATCATGAACATCAGACTTTTTCGTGCAATAATTGGGTCCCCAGTGCTTGTATCATCCTATAAAATGTGAAAAAGATCAACCCAGTAACTAAGTTTTGGTAAACCATTCTCTGCAAGTTTGTGAAAAAATAGGTCGTTGAAATTAGACCCCCCCCTTGTGATGTCAGAAGGGGATAACACCGATCCTTAATCAGCACTATCAAACTACGGTACTGCCATTTATTGCAGAGATCAGCTTATTTTGGATTTTTGCTCACATCTACGTCGCAATTGTAACATTTTATAATAAATTATCTATATGGTATTTTTAACTAAAAACTTCACGTACTCATGGGAGACCAAAGATTTATTTAACCTCTTAAAAAAGTGAAATGTCCCCTTTAACTGAAAAACATGTATGTGTGCATCAGGGTGGCATCACATTAATCTCATTTTAAGCCAGGAAAGACATGATATAGTATGCATTTTTATCAATATGTTTGTTCCCTGGGCTCGATCCCATGACCTTTTGTGCTGCCAATGCAATGCTCTACCACTGAGAGCTATACAGGAGCGCTGTACACATACCGTCATGTCTGCTTGCAAAACCCAGTCTCCAGTAAATAACCAATTCACGTTTCCACTACAGAAAAGTGATAAACCATACCAGAAAATTAGTTGTTGCCATTGGGGCATCATACATGCTTGTTTCAGACAAAAAAACGGCAACAATGTTTCAAGAAAGTAACAAATATGGGCCAGTTGTGAGTGTTTTAACAGATACTGCAAGTGAGCAGCAGCCAACCACTGTCTCTGACACAAGATGCCCCATTAGTGCATCTTTAAAGGTTAAAGCAGGTATAAGTTGTCCATCTCGGCCTAGAGATTATTTTAATAATAACACTGTACGTAAAGGATTGAATGTAATTTAAATATGAGATTTAATGCTTCCACGTGACATCTGCCCTGGCTTTATGTCCTCTGTGGGACCCAGTTCAGCTGCCATCATGAAGCCCAGTCACGGCCGAGATCAAATGTTTCTCACTGTATCAATGTCACATCCCATCACACATCTCCACCGTGCCTGTTCTCCCACAAGCGCTGACCTCTGCCACAGGAGAACGCTTTAATCAACACTCGGCCCTACCGCTACACTTTACCCGTGATGAAGCCATCTAGAAATAACCCCTTACTCGGGGCACATGTGATCTCACTCTGCTTAGGGGGATTAAGGGGGTCAGGAGAGTGTGAAGCTGTGTTTATGCATTGCTTAAAAGATGGCAGAATGAATGATGTTGATGTGTGTAAAGTCAGCAATGGGTTTTAGCATTTACCACTTGGGAATTCTGTTATAACATTGGAATACCAATACTATCATGCATTCTTATGGTAATCATTCAATATCATGTTATACGTACGAGTACAATAGTATTACGTTTTATATCATCACTGTGCCGTGGTACTGCCACAAACATTACTGCCATAGTTTAATCGTTCAAAGAAATATTTAAGACTGAAAGCATTTTGCTCTTCGCTTTCATGTTTTTTCCTCGGCTGAGAACAACGTTGCAGTTTTTCTCAGTCCTCTGGCGAGTTCTTCCCTCGAGTGTGAAAACAAGGATTTGAAGTTTTCAAACACCACTCAATTCGAGCTTTAGTCGACCTTCACTGCTGTCCCCGCAGCATAAATAAATAACATTCGCCTCGAAGCTGAAGTGCGTAGTTTCTGCGTGACTAGTGTCACCAAATTAAATTCGCAAGCAGGCGCAATGATATTACACAGCGCCAGAAAATAGTCCCCTTGGTAACTTTCGATAGCAGGGGACTATTTTCGGGCAGTGCGTAATATCATTGCGCCTGTTGGAGCCATGGTACAGCAGCAAAGTCCTTGATTATTACATCAGAATGAGAGTATAGTTCCTAGCCATATCGGTCTAGAAAATCGCAACTTTAATTTTTCCGTCGGTCTTAGTACACGATGTAACTACAGAAGAGTCAAGTTTTAAATAGGAGAACTATCGAAACTCTTTGGTTATTTTTGAGCGCGATGCTAATGGTCTAATCAGATTTAATGGATTGTGCTAAGCTATGCTAAAAGTGGTACCGCCAGAAACGGAGATAAGCTGAATGGATTTCAAAACGGTACATATGAAATGTTTAACTCTAAGGAAGCTGGAAAATGAGCCTATTTAAAAAAAAAAGTGGAGTGTCCCTTTAATGATTTTAACTGGTGTGCACAATAGCATTCTGTACCCTTATTTAGTGCACTACATTGTAGATAGCTTACTTATATTAGCTGTGTATATTAAGCTGGGAATTGAAAATATATTTTGGCATTGAGAAAACTTCACACTTCAACTTCAAATAACGTTAAACTTGTGTGCAGAAAAGGATCTGTTTCCTTTTTTTCATGTCTTTCCATATTTCTTCATTTGGATTTAGTAAATTCCTTGATTAGGGATTTTACCACCATAAACAAACTAGCAAGCAAGTCCTATTCATTTATTCTTTTCCTCCTCTTTTTTCCTTTTCTCATTCCCTATTCCTCGTTAATCCGTTCTGTCTTACAATCCTTTTGGAGCCGGACTGTTTGGACAGGCTTTGAGCCTTGGCTAATAAAGTGTGTATGTGTGTGTGTGAGAAAGAGAGAGAAAGGGTGGACATTGGCAGATAAAAAGACGGAGCGCAAGGCTTAAGTCACCATTAAGGGGTCTTAAATGCTGTTCTGCCGGACTGCATGCTTTTCTAAGTTCTTGCGTGGGGAAATAGGGAACCTCTTTCCCATAATCCCCCTTGAGCCTCCCTCTTTACTTACAGAAAGACTGCTGGACTAATGAACCGTTACTCTGATGACTGTGTGTTACTCTCACTGTGTGTGTGTATGTGTCAGACTGATACCACAGTCGTACATGCCAGACACATTCACAAGCCTCTAAGGTCTAAGACCAAGTCTAAGTCAACCTCTGGTCATGAGTCGTAATGAAATTCAAGGTTTTTTAGCAATACTTGTTTTTTTATTACATTTTATTACACGGCTCTCTGGAATGCTTGATTCTGATTGGTCAGTTGAGACATTTGCAGGTTCGTTCTTTTCAAATAATAACCGCTCCAAAGTAATAACGCATAGCCGGTACTACTTGTATGTTTAAAATCCCTCCACGCCAACAAAGATTACTGTTTGGTGCCATCTTGTGACAAACACTGGACAACCACAATTAAGAATGGAACATTTTGACATTAAATTTAACATGTACATAAAAAACAAAACATTTAAACAGTGGATAGAAGAACGAACAACGACAAGACACAGAGAGCTTACCGAGACTGAACTTGACAAAATAGAGCATGACAACTACGAAGCCAACACCAAAAAAAAAAAAAAAAAAAAAAATACAGAATGGACATTAAAACTTCTCAAAGACTGGCTAAAACAGAAAAAAATGGAGACGGACAAGTATGAAGCAGAGGATCTTTATAAGGTATTACGATTATTTTATGCATCTGTGCAAAGTTTCACGGAAGGATAAAAATGTTAATTTAAAACAAATATGCCAATAAAATGTTTCAAATTCATATTCATGTCCATTTTTTTCTCATTCTTGCTTAATAATCAAGGACTTTGTTGCTGTTTCATGGCTGCAGCAGGCGCAATGATATTACGCAGTGCCTGAAATAGTCCCCAGCTATTTAAAGTTACCAAGGGAACTATTTTCTGGCTCTTACGTAATATCATTGCGCCTGCTGCATCCATGTTACAGCAGCAAAGTCGAAACTCTTTGGTTATTTTTGAGCTCGATGCTAATGGTCTAATCTGATTCAATGGATTATGCTAAGCTATGCTAAAAGTGGTACCGCCAGACCTGGAGATCAGCTGAATGGATTCCAAAACGGTAAAACGCAAATGTTTAAATCTAGGGGAGCTGGAAAATGAGACTAAGTTGAGTGTCCCTTTAAAGGAGCAAATTCGTTGTCTCAGACTTGAGTTTCCATTTCTGTTACATGCATCTTATCTGCCGCCTGGCTAGACGTCACCCGTCTGCTAGCACTCTATTAGCCTTGGAACAGAATCACAGGAATTTGTTCCTGTCACCATCATGCATGAAAAGCCACCAAATGAGGAGTTCATCTGAGCAGGAGAAGACAGCTTGTCATTTAGTTTCGGGTATTTAGGGACGTAAGCATTGCTGCTTACACACAAAGTATTCCTAGTGATTATTAATAGGTTTGTACTGAGACAGATTAAACATGTGTGAATACAGGAAAAAAAAAATATATAAATATACACGAATGTCATTTTATATAAATAAAGAATTAAAGGTTAAAACAGTTGTGAATTAGGTTAGGTTCTACTTGGTTATTTTTGTTCAGATGCTGTGATTCACATCCTGCATGCTGAAAGCTACCCAAGGGCTTGTTTTCCCATTTTTTTCATTTTTTTTTCATTTTCATTCAAATGTTTTGCCGAGACCCTAATTTGCACATTGAACCCAAATCAAAGATCGTGGGGAAAATATACTTCAAGCTGTTATTCAATATATATATTTTTCGCTTATAATTTTCTTTCTCGCTGTGTCTCTTTCTCTCCACCCACTTGCCTGTTTTGCTCCCTTGCTTTCCCGTTTATTTCTGATGTGAAATTCAAAGCAGCTTGCAAATGTATTTTTTATCTAGCACATTTGCTTTGCCACCACATGTAAAGTGTGCTGAAGGAGAATTCTAATGACTAGGGCCTGATGGGAATTAAATGTCTGAAGTTCAAAGCGCTTTGCACATCACAGCAGCCGTCAGTCAAATGCCAGCCTCGCTCTCTCTCGCTCGCTCTCTCTCTCTCTCTGGCTCTGTGTGGTGGTGATAATAGGGCAGAGAGAAATGAACTCGGCGGTGTAAAGACACTAGATTTGTAATGGGTGATGGAACAGAACAGCAAAGGGTATATGGGGTGCATTTAAGGGAGTGTGGTGCATTGTGGGTATGTTATGTGAAGAAGGTGATACGCAGTAACTGCAACAATAGGCAATAAGATCAGAAGACAGTCAGTTGGTAGTTGATAAGATGAAAGACAGCGTTGCAGTTCAGTGAGATCTCTAGAGACAGAGCTTAGATCTGATCTTGATTAGTGCAGACAGAGACCTGACAGTAGCAAGATAGCATGCATTCAAATGTCATTAATTTGCAACACATTCTGGAAAGACAGCAAAACCCTTATTTTATCGCTGAATATCCAAAACCCATCTCCTTGTAAATGTAGTTTGTAAAGTGCACCTATTTCATTGCTAAAAAACAACGTTATTTTGTGTATTTTTTATAATACAATGTGTTTGCGTGGTTTATGGTTAAAAAACGCATAATTTTCCACACACCATACATGCTCCAGATTTCCCTGTCTTCCTGAAACGCACTGATTTTGTACAAAACTAATCGATTTGAAAAGCGCTGTGTCCCTGATTGGCTAGAACACCTCTGACGTCAGCCGGAAATATGACACTCTTTACCATGTTTAAAGATTCGCTCACAATGCAATGCTAACAGGAGTCAACTTACAGGCTGTGAGTCCAAGCGGGAGGAATTATGATTATATTGGCCGTTACTACATCACTAATCCCAGGAAGTAAACTGTTGCCTACAATCCGTGTGTTTGTTGTAGTCCAAGGAAAGAGATTTACGTTGGAGATGATAACTTGCATCATCGTTTACTTTGGGTTATGTACGTTTTGCATATTGTTAACATGCACTAATACACACTTACACACCAAGGAAATGTAAAATCGTGAATCGGACCACTGGTGCTCTTTAACATAAAGGATGGCTGTGCTAGAGTGTCCTATTGCGAAGCAAGTCATATTCAATGTGTCTGGACATATTGCTTCTCAATGTTTTTAAGGTGAATTGGGTGATGAAATTGCAGCGAGTGTGCAATAGTTGCAGTCACGTTTTCTGCGCAATTTAAAAAAAATTCAACTCAAGCGTGAAATTTGCATGACGCATTGTCTCCCAAGCCAGTTAGCAAAGAGCTTATTGACATCTCTGGTTGTATCAGAAAATGGAGGAGAGCATTGTTTTCATTTGCATGAGTGACACGAAAAACATCTAATCCTGTGAGTAATGCAATTCTCAAAAGTTTTGGCCAAGGCTGAATATGTGTGTATGTGTAAATATTATCTATTTATATGTGTTTCTCTATTTATGGTTGTTTGAGGATGTGAGTGAAATAATAAGAATTTCAACTCATCTCCCCTTAGACCCCATCCCTTCATCTTCCTCTTTCATCTTCAGTAGAGGAGCTGTGCAGCTGGTAGAAATAGATATTAATGCAATCTTCCTCAGGGGGTTTAATATATATTCTCACAACTGTTAAAGTAGTTATTCAGTGGTTACAGCAGGAGAAATACATCAGCTTAACTTTACTTCGTGACTGAAACGTTTAAGAGACCTTAGAGAAATATGGCATTTAAAGTTTTGGAAGTTTGTTTTGATTTTTTGTTCTTATACCCGACTAAAAGAAATTGTATTGATTTGTTCTCTTCTCTTTAATTTCAGATTCGATGGCCATTTTAATACCAATGTCTCAAAGACCATCAGCTGTGATCGCCTATCCCCTACCGTCACTAGCCGAGCTTTCAACCCTGGACGAGACCTCAACTCTGGTGTGTATGGTACACTCACACATGCAAAGCTTTAAAGAAAGCTACAGGCAATTTTCACTTAGCCAGTCGCTCGCTGCCATGGAAACCATTTGCAAGGAACAATATTGCTTTTCTGACGTCAAATCTTCAAGAGTTTTTTATTAGTTTTATGAGTGAGACAGATGAACAAGAGCTTTCAAATGGCTGACCTTGATCGTTTGCATGTGGAATTACTTCATTTTCTCTCCTTTCATCTGTTTTCATTTCCCCTCTTTTTAGTGACCACTGCTCTTTTACCCCTTTTTATCTGCGGTACCTCACCAATCAGGAAGTATGCTTATTTTTGTTTTGCTATTTTAATCAGAGCCAGTATCAACATTCCCTTTTCATATCGCATTCATTATAAGCACAGATCTAAAACAAGACCACGCTGGATCTCGCCCTGTTGAGTGGCAAAACATTTAGCAAAATGGCTGGCTGACAATTATCTGCAAAAATTAAATGTAGTTGGACCCACCTGTGGTCAGTGGACATTGGCACTCGCCATAATGAGAGGGAGAGTGTTACTGCACCGAGTCAAAAGTACTCCCAAAAGTGCTATTCCGCCATACATTATAGTTACCCTTTTTAACTCCCTTTTAAAAGCGTCACGTTTTATTTTGTGCCACCATATTTTATCGTATTACTACTCGTATTAAATAGGGAAAACGTTGATGTGTTTGGTCATTTCTAACTTCATCTCTGTTTGGTACCATTGAATGAACTGGGCTAAGCTAAGTGCTACCAAAGTGTCGCCGCGCGCCACAGTGCTTAAGTGCACGCACTAAGATGATTGAGGTATGTATCAACTCTTCTTAGTTAAGGTAATAACATAGTTTAATATGACAAAACGATGGAGTATCCCTTTAAGTCGCTCCGGTGCATAAGTCGCATCAGTCAAAAATGCATTTTGTAGTAGAAAAAACATATAGAAGTCGCAGTGGACTATACGTTGTATTTATTTAGAAAATGATTTCACAAAATCAAGCCGAAGAACAGACAATCTGGAAAGGCAAGTTGTTCAACTAAACAACAGCACAGAACAGCAGGCTTAATAGGTGTCCGTACATGTTAAAGTAACATAAACAGTTATTTACACAATTCACAATAGCATAAATTAAGCCAAATGTTAAGCCAAATTAACACGACAAACCAAATCAAGTTCAAAAAGTTCCCAAAGTCATTCCGTATCACTGAATCCATTGAATTACATAAATACAGGAGCAGCATAGAGGGAACTCTCGTGGCTGTAGATGGTAATGGTTTCTCTTGGTTCATATGAAATAATATTGACATAAGTCGCACCTGACTATAAGTTCCAGGACCCGCCAAACTATGAAAAATGTGCGACTTATAGTCCGGAAAATACGGTACTTACAAACTTGCATGCAGTAAGACATTACAATAATATTGGGACATATCTTTTAATATAATATATTTGTGACATGACCCTTGCAGACCCCCTTGTTATATGCTGTTGCATTGTGCATCTAAGCTTTAGAATCAAGCTAAATCCATAACTTCAAATTTCATTATTTTTAAAGAGTAACTAAACCCTAAACCAACTTTTTTTATTTAATGATCTGTAAGAATGGGGCTTTATTAGTGCTGTTCATTGATTTTAGTAAGTTTTTTGACATTTGGATGTAAAGTGTTTCAATACTACAATATATTGTGTAAAAACGTCTAAGTGCTGCCCTCTTCAGGTTGAACAGTGGCTACTGCAGTTGAATTTTCCTATTGGATGGTGGGTCCAAAAAATGACACGTGACGTAAGCAGGTTCAAGATCACCACGCCCTTGTTACGATCTCACCACACACTTAGTTCGTCCCCTCTATCTCCTTGGGATCTGCCCACTTTTCATTTTTTTTTAAATATTGCCAGTGGGTGGAGTCAGGCTCTGACCAGGAGTTTATTTACGCTTTAAAGATTTTTTCTTTCCTATCCACAGAATTATGCTTTGAATCCACGAGAAATTATAGTCAACGTCATCCTGGCACCATTTTGTTTTTTGTTTTTATTAGACTGTGTGGTGCACTAATTCTTTACATACTATTTGGGTTAGGTTCACATTACAGCCATGTCAAGACAAAACGCTCACTTTATCAGTGTCTGTAATTCACATTTTTACAGTTTTACGTTCCTCTATTTACAGCCAGTGTACACCAGGAAATACATAACAAGAGAGAGTATGATGTTTAAATAAAGTCAGCCACAAGCTTCTTTAAAACTCAAAGCTTATTAGAGTTAATAAATACCCCAGGAGAGTGACAGCACTTTAGTAAGTGAAGATTTAAAGGGTTGAAAGTCTAGAGGAAATGAAGTACTCTCACCTCATGACTGTGGTTCTCAGCTACTCTAAACACTGGATGTTGGATTAAGCACTCCGGGGCGGCGTATGTGTATGATTTTACAGCCGTCAACATGATTCAAAGTTCCTGTTTATACTTCGGGTGCAGATTGATGGCGGTATCGCACTAATGTGAGGCCGGGACGGCTGTTCGTGCTCAGCGTCCATTTCTCTTCCTCTGCAGGTCTTTACAGTAATTTGATTAACTGTGTTTAGATTGATCTGAATTCGGAGGGGCTGTTCCGTGTCTCCGTGGCACTTAAAGTTAGCATATAAACCATCTCTCGTATAAAACGTCACAGTTATTCCTTCTAAACAGCTTTTACTCTATTAAATGCTTTTCTTTAGGTGTTAAAAATGGACCATAGAGATTCAGAAACATGTATCAGTGAGGTTCGGCTGTCAGGTCTGTCTCGCAGTCGCCATTCCAATTCATCCCAAAGGTGTTTGGTGACGTTCAAGTCTGGACTTTGTGAGGTTCTTCCTCGACAGACTCAGTAAATCATTACTTTATGTATGCACAGGGACTGTATAATGCTAAAAAAATAAGGACCCTCCTCAAACTTTGGAAACACACAAATCTCTAGTGTTTCATATTTTTGGCAATGTAGTGTATTTGAGCATTGCCTGCTTGTTCCACAAAAACAACCAAGAAGGGGAAGTGTGTCATTTCTGTGTCACTGGCAGCGCCAAATGGATTTTTTTGAAAAATGAACTGTTTCTGAAAACACCTTTGAAGCAAACTGAACCGCCTCGCCCCAAACATATGATGTTGGTTGAGCTCACAATACAAATAGCATCTTAATATTTTTCTATTCAGAAATTAGGCTTTTGAATGACTTCAGTCAGTGTGTCTCTGCACATTCACTGAGAAAGGACAGCACAGGTCATTTATTTTGAGCCATTTACCTCTGTCAGATGTCTAAGCTCACATTCATCCCCTTTACATTGCATTGGTTGTTAAAAGATTCAAGTAATCTTGGCTTAAATACATTTTGAAACGGATATAACCTGACATATGCACTCTGGGAATTTGTAGGCAGTAGGCACGCAAACTTCAGCCATCATGTGAGTCTCTCACCCATTTCAAGCATCAACTCTAATCCTTTAAACTAAGCCACGGCTGTGGGTTCGGGTGAAATAACCACTGGCTCAGGTGGGATACCTGTTCTACAGTTGACCCCTGTAATAATTTCTACTTCATTTTATTGCTCCCTCTCGAGCGTCTCTCTTCTAATGCTTCTTTTGCCTTTTCTCATTTTCCTTCCCACTCTTGTTCCTCTTTTGGCAGCTCCTTTAAAATAAATAAACACTTAAATTGATGGCTGCAGAGTGGCGATGACTCGGTTTCTTGGGTGTTTGGAAAGGATCAGCTTGTTTGTCTTAATCTGGGCTCAGGCTATCGCACAGCCGGGTCCTTTTCAACTAAAACAAACCCAATTGGTGCCTGCTTAAGTAACTTTAGGACAGATCACCTTAAATTTCAAGTAAAGGGCACTACCACATGTGAAAAAAATCACTTTTACAAGGTGTTTGGACATAAATTTCCAAATGTAGTGGAACGATGATTTTAACTAAATTACACTTTTTTGGTGAACTTTCACTTCAAAAAAATATAAAGACATCCACATTGCATGACATATTAATAAAACGTTTTTTTGTGACTGCCCGTAAACGCATCCACTCCAGGTGGAACTCAAACCTGCGATCAGTCCGGCGTGGGAGTGGGGCGCTCCAACAAACAGGCTACAGGCCTCAGCCTTTATCGTCTGTTGCTAGAAACCCTCTTGAGATTAGGAAATTATGTTTCCTCACTCCCCATGTACATTTTTGCAAATTTGTGATTTTTATGTTTCAATTTTCCATATCAGAAATATTGTGTTATAAGATTAGAAGGTAACAAAGAGATTAATGTTTCTAACCTAACTCCGTATTCTTGCTTTCTTGTTCACTTTAGTGTTGGCAGACAACCTCAAGTCCAATCCAGGGATCAAGTGGCAGTACTTCAGCTCAGAGGAGGGCATTTTCACTGTATTTCCTGCTCACAAGTTTCACTGCAAAGCCACATATGAGCACAGAAGCAGGTACATGATGCTTTCACACCACATGCTTACACACATCAGAACAAGGTATTTAGGTAGCGTGCAAACTAAACAGTTTTTACTTCTTTCCAATGGTAGCATGACGCTTTTCAAAAAAGCCAGCAGCTGGTGCTTTTTTCCTGTGCTGAAAGCTGGCGTTTTGTGCTTTTTCCATGCTAAGTAGCGATAATTGAAAAATATTCAACTTTGGGTGAAAAGTTCAGCTCGTCAATGTTAGTTCTTACACGGCCATCCAATCGCAGTGGAGGAGGGGTGGGTTAAACATCACAACAACCAACCGGTGCATCGTTAAGCGATAAACAAAGCAGAAGCATCACAGCAACAAAAGCTGAAAAAAGCTAGCAGTCGGCTGAAAAAAGCTTTGGTGTGCACACCCCCTTAGTCTCACAATGCACTGATCAGGGATGCTGTTCATTCTGTCTTGACTTGTTTTCAGGATAAAACATTATATTAGTACTTGGCTGCAAGAAATTGTAGCAGTATTTTGCTTTAAAAAAAACTAAAGGTCCGTGCAACTAAGTACTTTATTTGCGTAAGTGCCCAAAAAATGAGAAAGCTCTTTCCATTTGTCTGTCACAACAAGCACCTTCGTCTTTTTCGTCTTGTGTGGCGAGAATTCTTCGAAATCCTTTAGGTCTGTTTAACGGGGTTACAATAAGCCCCATGCCCTTGACCGGAATGCGGGGTCGCCCACAATAAAGCCCGCTGGAATCTGCCACCCAGTGTTGTGGGCACAATGTGCCGGTGTTGAAAGACGGGCTAATTTTTGCGGCTGTTCCCATAGCTTCTCTCTTCCTGCAATTGCACGCAGGTCTTCCTCCACTTGTAAGACGTTACAGTAGGATATTTAGGGAATATGGCTTACATTGTAAATGGTTCACTTGTATTCTGGGCAGCTTTCTCATAATGTTGGAGTTGAAATAGTAGATTCGGTTCCAAAGGCAACACAATAGCGAGCAGGATTTCTTACACAAACAACGTAGTGAGGAGAGCGGGAATTGCGCCAGTGTAGCGCTTGGCCCCTTGCCCTTTAGAGTCCAGGAAAACCACCTCTTGCTTTTTGTAAATAAATATATGAATCGACTCGCTTTGTGACTGTTCTGTGTCATGATACTGTGCATAAGTTTCATGCTTATTAAATGTATTTGTTCACATCAATGTCATAATCTTGTTTAACTTGGCATCTCTGGGCAGCTTTGAACATTTTGTACATGTAAATGGCACTTCAAATGTAACAAAAAGCAACATGTCAGATTTTTTGCATGTTTGTGTGTTTGCAGGCCTGTGTATGTTTCAGCAGTGAGGCCGCAGTCAAAACACATAGTGGTTATCATAGACCACGGTGCTTCTGTTACTGAGACTCAGCTCCAGATCGCCCGGGACGCCGCCCTCATCATCCTTAACTCCATCGACGAACATGATAAAGTAAGACATGGCCCTTACACAGTGCCCACCCATTCAGTTGGTCTTTATTGATGTTGTATAATTTCTCTTTGTCAGATCTCTGTGTTGACTGTAGCAGATACGGTACGCTCTTGCTCTCTGGATCAGTGCTACAAGAGCTTCCTCTCGCCTGCTACCAGTGAGACGAAGAGGAAGATGAGCACCTTTATTAACAACGTCAAAGCCTCTGACAGCTCTACCCAGCATGCACTGGGCTTTCAGAAAGCCTTTCAGTTGTTGAGGAACACAAGTAGTGTCACCAGACAACTGACTAGTAAGAGACAAGCCTTTTAAGTGTGATTTATTTGCAAAGTTTTCATGTAAATTACAGTAATATTTGGGGGGGGGTCCCTTGTCTATACCTTTAAGCAAACACCACAGTTTTTTTATATTTTACTATGTTCTTACCTCAACTTAGATGAATTTATACATACCTTGTTTTTCTTTCAATGCGTGCACTTTATCTTTGTACAGCGCGTCGTGAATGTGTTAGCATTTAGCCTAGCCCCATTCATTCCTTAGGATCCAAACAGGGATGAATTTAGAAGCCACCAAACACTTCCATGTTTGCCCTATTTAAAGATCCCTCTGGCGCAGTAACATTATCACTCCTGAGTACTCCCCAACTTGCTTAAACTTCCGTCAATATTACTGCGCCTGAGGTCGAAGTGCTGCTAACTAAGTGTTCTTCTGCCATACAATATAGTTCATTTTTTATCCGCTTAAAAAATCACCACGTTGATTTTTTGCCACCATACTTACTCGTGTAACTATGTAACAGTCTTTAAATAGGGAAAACATGGAAGTGTTTGGTGGCTTTTAAATTTATCCCTGTTTGGATCCTAAGGAATGAATGTGGCTATGGTAAATACATTCACAACGCGCTGTACAAAGATTAAGTGCATCCATTGAAAAAGATAGGTATGTATTAATTAGTATAAGTTGAGGTAAAAACATTGTAAAATATTGATATACTGTGGTGTTTCCCTTTAAAGTTACCTTATTCATTTAATAAAGGTAGATTTTAACCGAAATTTGTGCTCTTTGTATTTTTCATGTTTGAGTTTTTGGGCATTCTTGGGGTATAATTTGTCATGTGATTATAAAGTTATAAATATTGTGATAGCATAGGTTGGCAAAAAGTATGTTAACTCTTTCCCCGCCATTGACGAGATATCTCGTCAATCAAGAGAAAACGCTTCCCAATGACGATTTTTTCCGTCTTCCTGCAATACCGCTATTCTTCCACAACTTTTTAAAACCGGAAGTATTGCCCTATGGCAAGCTGCTGCATGTCCGTGTCTGTTTTAAAGATCGCTCTGAATGGGATCTCTATGAAAAGTCCGTCATAAAAATTGAATTATCAAAATGTGGTGTTTTTGCAGAAACCTACCCATATTCAAAAGCTGATTACAAAAGAACTACTGAAGGTAGGATGAAACGTTTTTTTTTTTGTTTGAAAGCAGAGGGTCTGTTCTTTCATTTGGTATATTGTATGTTTAAATATTTAAAGAAGAACATTTTCTGGAAGACATTAAACTTTTGTGAAAATCATGAAAAACCCTGGCGCTGGCTGGCAACTTTTTTTAAAAACGCTGGCGGTGAAAGAGTTAAAGAAGAGGTTTAATCGTGACAACATGCCCCACTATTGGCTCATATTGTCACAAAAATGTACATTTTTTTTCTTATAATTTATATATAAACGTGACATAAATTACCATTCAAAGCTGAGAGTAACAACAGGCCCTCAAATTTTTTTCCTCCGTTGTAAGTTGGCATATAGACAGGGATTATTTACAGTTTGATTGAACAATATTATTATCTCTCTCCGCACAGACACAGACATGGTGATAATCTATCTGTCGTCGGGCATCACCTCACGAGACTCGTCCGAGCACGAAAAGAGATCGACGCTGAGCATTGTCAAAGAGGAGAACCGCCACCTCAACAACTCCGTCATGATCCTCACCTACGCTCTTATGAACGGTGAGATGTTGCCTGAAGATAATCCTCTTTATTGGCTTTTGTCTCGTGGCCCGCATAAACATTCATCTTGAACACCTGTGTGCATGTTTGTGCTTTATCGAAACGTGCTCGGATGCGTTTACGCCCCTTCGTCTCTCTTCTTATCTTTTATGTGTGTATGTTTGCATGTCTGTCGTAAGAAACCAACCCCATTATTGCTGTCCTCAGATGTTTCTCTCCCTGCATGTATTAGCCTGCCATTAGCATACATTAGTTTGGCATCATAAAAATTAAAATGCGGATCATCAGATAAAAGAAAGAGAAATGGGACAATACATCAAAGGACACTCGGTGACATGAAAGAGTGATGGTTTTTTTTCCTACATTAGATGACTCAGAGATATGATTTGGGCTGATTAGCATGGAAGGGTGTACGAGGCTAACGCTACTCTGCTCAGTTATTGTGAGGCTCTGAATGACACCCACACATGGTTTGTTAACCAATGGGAATCACTTATATTTCCTAAGGTTTAGGGGCTGTGCACACAGTATTGTATTAGCAGCACAAAAGGTAATGGTTCGAACCCAGGGAACACACATACTGATAAAATGTGTACTTTGTAATCCACTGGAAGTTGCTTTGGATAAAAGCGTTTGCCAAATGCGTTAATGTACGCAATGTAAAAACACAGTGCTGTGAAATGGGTCACAAGGTGGCATTTAAAGCATAAATTAAACAGTTTCCAAACCAAACAGCTACTTTAAACAAATGCTTGCCCTACCTCCGGGTCTTTTGATTGATCAACTTAATAATGTGAAAAATGATTTAGTGCCATCAATTCACATCTATTGCTGTAGTTACAGCTGAAGTTCTGTGGACCTTTACAGTTTTTTCTCACACGTTTTTTTGCTTTATTTCCCACAGAAGGAGTAACTGGACTTAAAGAGTTGGCTTTCTTGCGAGACCTGGCCGAGCAAAACTCTGTGAAATACGGCGTTCCGGATCGCTCTGCGCTCCCTGTCGTGAAGGGCAGCATGATGGTGCTGAACCAGCTCAGTAACCTGGAGACCACAGTGGGACGCTTTTACATCAACCTGCCCAACCGAATGATAGACGTGGCCTCCTTCAGCCTACCTTACTCAGACCAGATGGGAGACGGTAAGCTGAGATCCTACTCTTGGCCTGAAGCTCAAGTCTGGCATGTAAACATTCTGTCTGACACCATTGCGGTCAAGGCATTAAACCAGCCGGTTTCCATGGTACTAAATTTGTAAAGTTAAACTGTAAGCAAAGCCAAAAAACACAAGTCTGCTCTTATAAGGCTGCTAGACAGAACTTTTGTCCAGTTACCATTTGTGTCGGCTTGCGGCCCCCCTTGTGTATGGTGCATCCCTTTGTGCTTCCCCACAGAAAATGTATGACATAAAACAATCTAAAACTTCAAATTGGAATTAAACAAAACTTGTTAAATTATACATGTAGTGCCTGTTGGTTAGTAGCCTTATTTTTCTGAGGTTTAGTCACACAGAATTTATGATAAATTAAAGGGTTCACCCAAAAATGAGAATAATGTCATTAATGACGACCCTTATGTCGTTTCAAACTCTTAAGACCTCCGTTCATCTTCGGAACACAGTTGAAAATGTTTTATATTTAGTCCGAGAGCTTGTTGACCCTTCATTGAAAATCTACGTACCATGTCCAGAAAGGTAATAAAACATCATCAATGTAGTCCATGTGACATCAGTAGTTCAGTTAAAATGTGTTGAAGCATCGAAAATACATTTTGGTCGAAAAATAAAAAAAATTACGACTTATTCAGCATTGTCTTCTCTTCCGCGTCTGTTGTGAAGCGCATGCACGAGACTAAGGTCACGGACTGCAGTGACGCGAATGACGTACGACGCGGATGGCGAATTGTTGAATTTTCTCATTTCCCTTTAGGCTTCATCATGACGGCCAGTCGGCCATGCTACTTCGGGAACTTGTTGCTTGGTGTAGTTGGAGTTGATGTGAATCTGGCATACATACTGGAGGATGTCACCTACTACCAGGACTCCCTGGCTTCATATACCTTCCTTATAGACAATAAAGGTATGTGTGATACATGTGCGATACAGAGTTATCCTTTTGGAGTTTGTTGCAATTAGTTGAAGGTGATGCAATGTGAAATTGCTGTTTGACTGCAAAACAAAACGTTTCCCTGCAATGGTGAGGTTTCAAATACTTTCCATTCTTAAACACTGGACTGACTTGGCTCGTAGTAAAGCTGCTTCACAGCAAGAAGGTCCTCGGCTGGGCCCTTACTTTGAAGTACCTTTATTTGGTTTTTATGTGCGGTTTTCTGTGTCTTGGTAATATGGTAAATAACACATTTTTGTCATGAGTTTTTCCATGATTTCCCCCTACAAACTGTACTGAAGTGTCTTCACAAATCAGTTATCCAGTAATGAATGCATATTGAACCAATTAATTATGTCTTCCAGAAATCGGCCTAAAGTGTTTTATTACATACTGTATGTAACAAAATCAGGGTGATGTATTCCTGAGAGTATTCACTCTGTGCTAATAGCAGAGATAATGAAGTGGCACCTGCTGTCTCCAGCTGTTCAGTAGAGATGTGCTGGAACTGCCGCTCAGTGTCTTTTAAATGACCCCGTCTCCCATTGCTATTGAGACAACAGCTTTTTTAAAGCTTTGTGTAGTGAATGCAGGTTTAAACCAAATAATGTGCAATCCATGAGCTATAACCACCATGCCCTCAAGTAAGGGGGCCATATCACATGAAAATACTTTTTAGAATTTAGACCAAAACTTTCGAAAATTCCTACCCAGCCTTAAAAGACAATTTATTTAAATACTATAGAAATGTCTTTCCCAATCATCCTGATGTCAGATAAATAGTACATTTGAACACACATCATATTTACATGTCAACATTTGTGTTTTATAATAGGCAGTAGTTGGATTTTAGGGACATATTTACATGGGCTAGTATTTTGGAAATGATCGTTTATCTTTGAATGTCTGTACAGCCGTTACTGTCACTCAATCTTGACTTTTTGTTGCAGGCTACACCCTCATGCACCCATCACTCACCCGTCCATACCTGATGACTGAGGCTCCTCTCCATACAGACATCATCCACTACGAAAACATCCCTGGGTTTGCTGTTGTGCGTCAAAACATCCTTAGGTGAGGGATTATGGGATATTTATGTCTTATTCAGAACAGTTTTCTATTTATTCCAACATCTCTTCTTAGTATATTGCGTATTTATAGTTACATGACGTGGTTGCTCGTGTTGTCTGTTTGTTGTTAGTTTGCCCCTGGGGAGTCAGGTCATTGCGGTGCCTGTCAACTCCTCTCTGTCCTGGCACATGAACCGCCTGCGTGACCCCCGTCGAGATGCCTACAACGTCAGCTATGCCTGGAAACTGGTATGAGATGTAGCACAAACATAAGTTTTGGTGTTTATAGTGATGTGTTTCTGTATGAGTGCGATAATGGGATATTTGTTTATGAGACTTTTATTTAGTTTTCAACTGAAATAAAAACCACTGAACCCAACTAAAAGTGCAGCCACATTATATGCAAAAAGGGCATTTATATGCAAAAGTTTTAGGCCACCATGCTACCATTTAGATGTGTTGTTTTTGCAGTTGTATAGTGATCATATATAATTATTTCTCAGTCTCTTTCTTAGAATACAACCGGAAATGTGTATGTAGTATTAAAACAGTATAAAAGTATAAGTGTCAAGTATTTAGGGTAAACTCCCCTTCCATTTGAGCAATAGCAGGCAACTGCAGGATCTCTTAAACCTGAATAAAATTAAATCCTAATTTCTAATTCTAATCGAATGACTTCAGGACTTCAGTCTCCTCAAAAAAAGCTTAAGATGTGTTTCGTGCCAAGGGTGGTCACACTCAATACTGATCGAAGACATTTAGTTCTGAAAATTGTTTTGTTTTTAATTTTGTGTACATATTTCCTGTATTTTCTGTTTGTATCTTAATAAAAAGAGTGAAAATAAATAAATATGGTTGGACATTGAAACTTTGCTAAAACAACAAAGCTGTTGGTGGTGGCCTAAGACTTTTGCACAGTACTGTATATAAATATTAAATAAAATACCTTTTTTTTACAATTTTGTATATTCCTCTCATCTCTTTTCTACTGACCTCTGATTTGCAGGTTCAGGACACGTCCTTTATCTTGTGTATAGTGTATGTTCAGCCAGAGATCCCAGTGAAACAACTGAAAAATCTGAACACCGCCCCCAGCAGCAAACTCCTGTACCACCGTCTGGATCTGCTGGGACAGCCAAGCTCCTGTCTGCACTTTAAACAGCTCGCTACAGTCGGTAAGCTCAGATGATATGTCAGTATATATTTGTCTGAATTCACCATAGCTTTACTTTAAGGAATTGGGAAATTATTAAATGTTTGTTACTGATGTAATTCAATAGCAAAGCTGATTATTCCTCTCCTTCTCTCAGAGAGTCCCACAGTGATGTTGTCTGCTGGAAGTTTCTCTTCACCATATGAACACTTGAGTCAGCCCGAAACCAAACGCATGGTGGAGCACTACACCGCTTACCTGAGTGACAACACCCGCCTTATAGCCAACCCAGGCCTGAAGGTACGCACATACAACAGCCGCCTCCCAGACTACAGGGGCCTTTGCATGAATAAGTTCAGCGATATCTTTCACAGTCAGTGGTCACAGAGTTGGTTTTTCAGTCTTTATTATGTCAGCACGCCTCCCCTCTTTAATTCTGCTTTTTCATTTGGGAAATAAATAACCGTAGGGAGTACAGTGAATTACCCTTTACATTCTTAAACACCCCCTCCTTTGGTCTTCTAGTCATCGGTTAGGAACGAGGTGATGGCCACCAGTCACGTGACAGATGAATGGATGAGTCTTATGGAGATGAGCAGCCTGAACTGCTACATTGTTCGGCGTTACATAGCAACGCCCAATGGGGTGCTGCGGATTTACCCCGGTTCACTCATGGACAAAGCATTCGACCCCACCAGGAGGCGATGGTAAGAGATGAGCCTCAGGATGGTGGTCTCCAAACTCTTAGTTGGATGGTTATTTGGAGATCCATCAGTATGTTGACTGAGCTAAGGAAAGCTTTGGATTGCTGATAAAGTTTGTTTTGTTTGTTTAAGAGTGCATTTTTAGTAGTTTTTAATATATTTTACCAGAAACAGAAACATTCGCATTATGTATGCTGTATGAAATGTAGTGTAATGACCAGTGAACTCCTTTCTGTTAAGGTATCTCCATGCTGTCGCCAATCCTGGTCTCATCACTTTTACCGGACCATACCTGGATGTGGGTGGGGCAGGCTATGTGGTTACCATTAGTCACACCATTCATGCCTCTAGGTCAGTTGTTTAACTCTTTCTCCACCAGTGACGAGTTAATAAAGGCAAACATACAGTATTAAAGCCTTTTAACAATACATGTAGAAAAAAAGTGGAGAGAACAGAGAAGTTACCTTTTTTTGGCCAATCAAGCCCACATTTGGCATTCAGAGCTCAAATGGGATTTTTGAAAACCATGACATACTTCTGACATTTCTTTAAAAGTACATTGAGCAGGAAATGATTCCGCTTCTTTCTCCAGTTCCCAAATTGCCTCCGGTTACACAGTAGCAGTTATGGGTATTGACTTCACTCTTCGCTACTTCTACAAAGTTCTGTTGGACCTTCTGCCCATCTGTAACCAAGACAAGGGGAACAAAATCCGGTAAGGCCACTCTTTACCTACGAATCCAACCCCCATACCCATTCCCAACTTTGTTTGTCTCTTCTCAAACCCTCTGCCAGTAGATTCTGCCAATACCCCAGTATACTGGCTGTGGTGTCCAGTGGAGTGCCTGAGGCTGTCGATGCCCCACTGAGACTCTTTAAAGCTCTTGCAAATAAAACTAATCAGATTTGCTTCTTTGGAAAAGAGGCATTCACTTAGTCTTCTCTGTATGCCTCTAAGCCCCCTCTTTCAGAATAGGAGGAGATAGACTGAGAGGGATCTGAGGTGGGGATCAAGAAACAGTGAGGGAGGGGTAAACATACAGAGAGCAGATAAGAGAGCAACAAGGAATAGACATTGAAAATAAAGACTAAGAAATGTTTTACATTTTGTGCAAAGCATAGCAGAACTTAAAGGGACACAACACTTTTTTTGAAAATAGGAACATTTTCAAGCTTCCCTAGAATTAAACATTTGATTTTTACCATTTTGGAATCCATTCAGCTGATCTCCGGGTCTGCGGTACCACTTTTAGCATAGCTTAGCATAATCCATTGAATCTGATTAGACCATTAGCATCACGCTAAAAAATATCCAAAGAGTTTGAATATTTTTCCTATTTAAAACTTGACTCTTCTGTAGTTACATTGCGTACTAAGACCGACAGAAAATTAAAAGTTGCGATTTTCTAGGCCGATTTGGCTAAGAACTATACTCTTATTCTGGCGTAATAATCAAGGACTTTGCTGCTGTAACATGGCTGCAGCAGGCGTAGTGATATTACGCAATGCCCGAAAAATAGTCCCCTGCTATTGAAAAATACTAATACTAAATACTAAAAATCACTACGCCTATTGCAGCCATGTTACAGCAGCAAAGTCTTTGATTATTTCACCAGAATGAGAGGCTGTTTACACTTGGCATTAACATGCGTTTTCGTCGATCGGATCACAAGTGGACGACGTTAATGCCAGGTGTAAACGGTGTTCAAAACGTTTTGAGCTCGTCCACTTTCGACCACTTGCAACCACATCCCGAGGTAGTCGAAACCACTTTCGATCGGATCGCTTTGGAGTTGCGGAACGCAAATGTGGTTGAATGTGTTCGAACAGCCACACGCGACCGCCTTTTATCTAATCTGAGGTATTAAACACAAGTTTTACGTCTTTTTTTGACTTCTGGCGTGAACATACGGTGAACAGCGTTTTTAGCCTTTCATTGATAAAACTACTGTGGGTGTTCTCCGTAGTTTAGTTTTGAAAGGTTGAAAGTTGCGCGATCCTATTTCATCAATTGCGCTGAAAATTCGGAGAAAAGCTCCAATATATAAACGAACAAAACACTGTGCAGCATGTATACTTGCTAAACAAGCAGCGGACTGCGGCATAATATTAGTTTGCGTCCATATAAACTCATAATTACTCCCGCTCGCGTTTGAATGACAGCAGAGAGACTCGCCCACCGTCTCACGGACCGTCCTCTCACAGTATTCAGGACAGAAGCGGTCGAAAGTGGACAAAAGAGACGGATTTAAAAACCAGGTGTAAGCGTAATGTGTCTCTCTCGTCCACTTGTGATCCGATCGATGAAAACACATCTTAATACCAAGTGTAAACAGCCCCTGAGAGTATAGTTCTAGTAGTCCTAGCCATATCGGTTTTAAATATAAAACATTATAAAACTCTTATTTTTTTGGGTGATGCTAATGGTCTAATCCGATTCAATTGATTATGCTAAGCTATGCTAAAAGTGGTACCGCCAAACCCCGAGACCAGCTGTATGAATTTCAAAGCGGTAAAAATCAAATGTTTAACTCTAGGGGAGCTGGAAAATGAGCACATTTTCAAAAAAAGTGGAGTGTCCCTTTAAGGTAATACTTTAGCATTTAAGTGTACATACTTATTGACAGTCTTATGGTAGCCTATGTGAATTCGGTTTTCTCTTGCAACCTATTTTTATTAGGGTATCCTTAACCTTATATCTAAGGGATTTCTTAGCTTAAGGACTTTCATGCAACCAAGCTTTACACCTTAAAACACTTAACCCCAAGTATAAGCATAAGTGATAGCGATACTTGCATTAGCACTAATAATGTACTTTTAAAGGTGGGGTGCACGATCTCTGAAAGCCAGTGTTGACATTTGAAATAAACACGCCTAACAAGCCTAAACAAATCCAGCCCTGCCTCAATAGAATCTGGACCTTCCTTTAATAGACCCGCCCCACACATACGCATCCCAGGCAACGATGGCGGTTAGCAGACACGCACCTTACTGCTGATTGGCTACAAGTGTGTTTTGGTACTCGGCCCGACTCTCAAAAATCCTGCAACCCGCCTTTAATAAAAGAGAGAGCATTTGAGAAACGACCGACAAACACATAGATATAAACCGATTAGAGCTGCATTCCAGACACATCCTGTTATGTTCGGTGCCAGTGGCTCTGTTGTTTCCCTCTCGCTACTCCGCTTTCTCTTTTCCCTCCTTTTCTTCTTCTCTTCTTAACTCTGTTTCTGGCCCTCATTCTCTTTCTCTCTTTGTCTCTCTTCACGCTTTCTCGGTCTTTATCTGTCTGTGGTGTGGAGACCTCAGAGGTCTTTGAGTTTTCGGTGCTATGGTCATTAAGCAGGATTAGTGAGGTGAAATGCCCTAGTGTGCCACTAGCTTCACAATGTGAATCTGTTCTGATCTGAACTGCAGCTGGTACCCTGTGAACAGATGAGGAAACGATCTTAACCTGCTGTTTTATTCCTCCATTACCCTTTTGTTTACACCTACCTCTTAGGACACGTTTTGGGTGGTCATTGCTGTGAACACCTATGCCACATCATCTTATTTACCACATTAGGGCAGGGTGTCGGATATAACTATACTAACATAACTATGTACTGTATGTGTTGTGTTAGCAGCACTTGTCATGGGTTTATAGCACACATATTAATAAAATATTTTTTTTTGTAATGCAAAATGCCTTCAATTTAATGTGATGTAAATGGAGTAATAGACTCTGATTGCTTATACTGTCTCTTGGTTTCTTTCTATGTAAAGTTGTTTTATTATGGAGGACAGAGGATATCTTGTGGCCCATCCGACACTGATCGATCCTAAGGGCCATGCACCAGCGGAACAGCAACATATTACCCATAAGGTAAGGAAACCTGGATCTAAGGCCAAACTGACCTGAATAGGAAAAGGGTCTTTTATGGCATTATTCTACTTTCTAAGGCACGCACGCTGTTTTTGCCATTGAGTGGGCTGCGCTTTTGTTTTGTAAAAAGATTACATTCGAAAATTGGTTAAAGCCAGGAAACAAGGCTATTGAAGTTTGATATCAAATTGCTTTTCTTCTGTTTTGCTTGACTTTAGGAGCCCCTAGTGGCCAATGACATACTCAACCACCCCAACTTTGTGAAGAAGAACCTGTGTAACAGTTTCAGTGATCGAACCGTCCAGCGCTTCTACAAGTTCAACACCAGCATTGTGGTGTGTGGGATTATTAAGTTATTTATTGGTGTATGATATATTTAATATCAGCCTATTCTAATGTTTGTAGAGACATTGCTGTGAGGAAATGCATGTCAAGTTTAGTCAGCTATTTATAATATTTGAGTGCCACCTGGTGGTTATTTTTTATAGAGACAGTCACAAATAATTCCAGATAATGTTAGATTGTGCTTTTCCAAACCAAAGTATCACGGATTGTACTAATGCACGATTAAAGATCCATAAGTTTCCTTTTTATTTTTAAATGTATTTGTTAGCCTTTTAATAAATTTTTTTTAAATCTATTTTTTAGCCTGTTAATACATTTTTTAAATCTATTTTTAGCTTTTTAATACATTTTTGAATCTATTTTTCATCCTTTTAATACAAGTTTTTTTTTAATCTTTTTTAGCATTTTAATATTTTTTAAAACCTTTTTTAGCCTTTTAATAAAACAAATTAAAATCAATTTTTAGCCTTTTAATAAAATAAATGTAATCAATTTTTTAGCCTTTTAATAATTGTTTTTAAATCTATTAGCCTTTTAATACATTCTTTTTAAATCTATTTTTAGCTTTTTGATACATTTTATTATCTATTTTTCAGCCTTTTAATACATTTTTTTTAGATCTATTTTAGCATTTTAATATTTTTTAAATATTTTTTATCCTTTTAATAAAAATAATTTAAAATATATTTTTAGCCTTTTAATAATATTTTTAATCTAATTTTAGCCTTTTTATATTTTTTAATCTTTTGTTTAGCATTTTAATAATTTTTAAAACCTTTTTTAGCATTTTAATAAAAAAATTTAAAGCAATTTTTAACCTTTTAATAAAAAAAATAGATCTATTTTTTAGCCTTTTATATTTTTTAAATTATTTTTTTGCCTTTTAATACATTTTTTTCAAACTCTGCCCTTTTAATACATCATTATAAAATATATTTAGCCTTTTAATAAATGTTTTAAAATCTGTTAGCCTTTTAATAAAAAAAATGAATCTATTTTTAGCTTTTTAATACATTTTATTATCTATTTTTCAGCCTTTTAATAATTTTTTTAAAATCTATTTTTAGCATTTTAATATTTTTATCTTTTTTATCCTTTTAATTAAAAAAAATTAAATATATTTTTAGCCTTTTAATAATATTTTTAATCTATTTTTTAGCCTTTTTATATATTTTTTAATCTATTGTTTAGTCTTTTAATATTTTTTTTTCAAAATCTGTTTTTAGCCCTTTTAATACATTATTTAAAAAATATATTTTAGCCTTTTAATACATTTTTTTAAATCAATTTTTTAGCCTTTTAATACATTTTTTATCTATTTTTTAGCCTTTTAATATTTTTTTAGCGTTCTTAACTTTCTTTAGCTTTCTCAATTTTTTTATGTTTTATTTTCAAGGGTGATCTGACAAACCTAGTGCATGGCAGTCACTGCTCAAAGTACAAACTCACACGTATCCCAGGAACCAATGCGTTTGCTGGCATTGTGAATGAGACCTGTGATTCGCTGGCCTTCTGTGCCTGCAGTACTGTGGATCGCCTCTGTCTTAACTGCCACAGGTACAGACTTTTTGTACACCTCCACCAGTAACATGATTTAAATAAGCTAGTCTTGTCATATGTTTTATTAAAAATGTAAGAATGTAATACATGAATTACAATAAGTATGAAATACGTACGTTTTTAAATATAATGTGTACAATAAAGAAACACATTCTGTACTTTGATATTATATGCAGAAGCAATATAAAAATATTTTGAAAGGTTAATACAATTTGAGGACTCAGAAAGTTAAACAGTCATGATGGTTCTATTGACAAAAAGGGTTGTGAGCCTCCTGTTCAAATGAAAAACACGTCTGACAGTACATAATTTCGTCTATACACCCATCCCTAGGTTGCATCATAGAAGTAATGCATGCAAATTAAGCAAATATCATAACATGATATTGGCTTGTTAGACCTGCAATTAATTTCATTTCTTTGTGTGGTCTCTTTTTTTACAGAATGGAGCAGAATGAATGTGAATGCCCCTGTGAGTGCCCCCTAGAGGTGAATGAGTGTACTGGAAACCTCACAAATGCTGAGAATAGGTAAACTATGCTGTTCTACTGAAAAATCTTCAATTATTTGAATTCAAGTACACAATATATTTGAATGCAAAGGCAGACGGTGACATTTGATAAGGTAAAGACCCTCTTGAAATGAATCACCCAGGCTTATGATAGAGCGCCACATGTCCAGACTCTTATTAGCATGGACTGGATTGAATCACACTTAGTCACACACATGCATACTTCTGTCACTCCATCAAGTTCTTGTTCGTCACAATGAATAGATATCTAGCCACCTGTGTCCTCAATTAGCCATTTAGCTCAGAATCGTTCCTCAAAAGACGCGTTGACGCATTCAGGTTTGTTGTATTATTCCCTGGCCATTTATCTTTCTGTCACAAAGCCATCTGTTCATTTTAGTGAGAAAATGTACAATGAAAAATAATAATAAATTATTAAATATTATAATAGTATGAAATTGTTAGCCCATGACTCTAAAAAGAACTAACATGAACAATTGTATTGCCAATAATAACTAACATTAACAAAGATTAATAAATTAATTGTTACCAAAATCTTTTATCTTTAAGGTTTCATGCCATACATTAACATAATAGCAGATTGGTAATAAATACAAATATGTTCGACCATAAATAGCACTATGCTGTATTTAGACCCTAACTGACTGCTTCTCTTTTGTGTTTCTGTGCGTGTGTATAGAAACCCAAGCTGTGACGTGCACCAGGAGCCTTTGACTTTTAGTGTAATCGAGCCCAGTCTACAGGACACTCTGCCTCAGTGTATCAACACCAGATGTAGCCAGCGCTTCACCAGCAGGTACGGTTACATATCAGGTGTGATCAGCCTGCCCTTTACAGAAACTTACAGGAAACGCTGACCTCGCAGCAGCTCAACATACACAGTGTACACAGTGTAATGATGTGCCTTTCACTTAACGCAGCTAATTTCACATCATTTATTCACAGCCTGTGCCAACCACAACAACAGCAGCTACTGGGCTTTAAGATTTACTTTACATGTGGCGTAATTTATATACAATGAAATATGGTATATTGCCTAGAGAAACACTGCTAATTGAAAGACCCCTGCTACACTGCTGTGGGTCACTGGTACATATCCGACAACCTGAATGAATTATGAAAGCACTACGATGTAAAAAATATCAATTTATTGTATTTAATTGGGCCTGAAGGTCGATTCTCTACAGTGACTGAGATGCCCTTGATCGAGGTCCCCTCTGCCCGCTTGTTCCACTGGGTGTGTGTGTGTGTGTGTGTGTGTGTGTGTGTGTGTGTGTGTGTGTGTGTGTGTGTGTGTGTGTGTGTGTGTGTGTGTGTGTGTGTGTGTGTGTGTGTGTGTGTGTGTGTGTGTGTTCATGACTTGCAGTGGGATGGGTTAAATGCAGAATTTACATTAACTCTTTCCCTGCTATTGACAAGTTATCTCGTCAATTAAGAGAAAACGAGTTTTTACGGTAATCTATAATTCCGCTATTATCCACTAGGTGGTACTCTTACTCAACTTATAAAACACTGAACCATCCACTGATTCAAAAACAGTAAAAACTCTGTGTGTTTTGATTATAGTTCTGAATCTGATCTCTAATGACGCGCGCAAGTGATTAACATGTTAAGTCAATGCAAAGACGCGAATAGGCATCATGTGGCGCAGTAAACGCGAATGGCACGTTCTGTGTGAATTGAGCGTTGCTGCGTGATTTGCGCAAGTTAAAAATTTTGTAACTTTTGCAGATTTTCACACTGCGTTAACCAATCAGCAGCTTGCTCTAGCAGTAGCGTGATTACAGGAAGCGAGCGGAGGCAGAAAAACAAAACAACAATGGAGGACAGTCCTCATCGCTACATGAGACATCTCCATACTTTTACAGGAATTAAAAGGACATAGTTTGGAAGAAAGTGAGTGAGGAGGTCGAACAATCTTGTAAGTTTACTCAATTTGAGCCCCTCCCATGATGCGAATTTAAGCGATAATGTCTCGAATGACTAGAATTTCACGCGCAAATCAAGCAAGCAAACTCAAAAGTGTCAAACTACGCGCGAATAGCGAATTTTTGCCGCCTCTTCCGCGTCTGGTGTGAACGCACAGTAACAAAAGTCCTTTCCAAAAATGCTATTATTTCAGCTTTGTGTTAAAAAAAATCTTTTTTAAGAAACCTACCCACACATGAGAAGTGATAAAAAGAGAACAAATGAATATGTGTGTCATTGAAACACATGTTGTGTTTTTTTATTGTGTGATTGCAGTGACTGTTTTGGGGTTCTGGACTGCGAATGGTGTATGGTCGACAGCGATGGAAAGACTAATCTGGATAAGCCCTACTGTGCCCTGCAGAAGGAGTGTTTTGGAGGGATAGTGGGTGCCAAAAGTCCATATGTGGATGGATTGGGCATTTTAGGTGAGCTGTTCGTTCTGTAGTCACACGTATTGTAGTTTATTAATGTTTGGTTAAATGTGAAGGAAAGCAATGTTTATGTGACTTAAACCCCATTAACTGTGGTAAAGTAACTGTAACACACATTAGATGATCTTTATTTGTTTTTAAATATAACAGTGGCAACAGTTGTGATGATTATATATGTAGGGCTTTATATATATATAGACTGTGTGGTTACATGTGTGTTCAAAATCATTATAGTCTTTGCACTTGGTTTATAAAATATTATATATGTAAACAGTTGCTCCGTTGTTATTCGGTTTTGTCTGTTTATTAGGTTCAGCCTGTGTGCTGTGTCAAATTGAAATAAAAAATTGCTTATAAAGCCCTATGTAAAATGTATACAAAAAAGTTATTTAGAGAACAATGGATATCTCATGAGTCACACATTATACCTTGAGGCCTGTGTGTGTGGTGCTTTATTTCCTGTATTTATTTATTTTTTCAGATGAGGAGGTGGCTTCTCTGAACATGATAAAGAGTGCACCAGTTGGACCAGTGGCAGGAGGCATAATGGGATGTATCATGGTGTTGGTGTTGGCTGTGTATGCCTACAGGCACCAGATCCACCGTCGCAGCCATCAGCACATGTCCCCTTTGGCTGCACAAGGTGAGTGACGGCCTGGACTCTTACTGTATATACATACAAGGCTTTTATATGGACACCAGTGGTGCACTTCACTTTTAAAGCTGAATAACAAAACCTTTCCTGATCACTTAACTAATATAATATTACAGTTGTGCACCAGAGGAAAACAAGATTAATGAGATTATTTTTATTAAAATAATTTGTTTCCTTAAATCCAAAGCTAATTCAGCTTTGAGTTTTGCACAGCTACAGTAGAAAGCTTTGCTATGACTAAATGGTCTTATGTAATTTAAATGAGTTTGAATCATATGAAAAGTGCTGCTGTTCATCTGTTTTGAGAATATATTACTGTCTGAGATTAAGCACCTTTAGTCTGTCTCTGATTTAGTACTGAATAAATTGGAATATTACATTCTCTCATGTGGTGAATCATCTAGCTTTGGGTTTATTTTATGTTTAGTAGGTTAGGTTTGATGAACATTCAGCAAATAAAAGCATTAAAAGAGAAATCCATTAATTTGCATTTGGTGTCAGATGATTTTTATGTTATGTTTCTGAGAATTTTAAAGGGATAACTTTTACCTTTATTTTATGGAGTGCAAAAAGAAATAGGCAGATGGTAAGTGACTGACAGCCTTAGTCCCCATTCACCCTCACTGTTGGAATAAAATAGACAAGTGTCAGTTTTCCAGTGTTATTTATGGAAAAAGAAATTGATGTAGATTTATAAAGGCAGAAGGGTGAATAAAGGATAAATGTGTTTCTCATTTTTAACTTAACCCTAACAATTGTTTCTCTCTCTCTCTTTCTCTACCCCCAGAGATGTCTGTGCGGATGTCAAACTTGGAAAATGAGCGAGATGACAGAGATGAAGACAGTCATGAAGACAGAGGAATAAGTAAGAGGCCTGTTTTTTCAGGGGACATATCATGAAAATCTGACTATTCCATGTTTAAGTGCTATAATTGGGTCCACAGTGCTTCTATCAACCTAGAAAATTTGAAAAAGATCAACCCAGTAACTTAGTTTTGGTAAACCATGCACTGCAATCATGTGAAAAAATAGGTAATTTAAATGTGGCTCCCCTTGTGATGTCAGAATGGGATCATCTTATAATAATACCATCTCTTAATTTGCACTATCCAACCACGGCACCGCCATTTAGTGCAGAGATTCGCTCATTTGCATTTAAAAGGGCACATTTTTGCTCACACCTACAAAGTGGCAATAATAAATGATCGTGCTATGATAAATTATCTATATGGTATTTTGAGCTAAAACTTCACATATGTAATCTGGGGATACCAAATATTTATTTTACATTTTTAAAAAATATTGTGAAATGTCCCCTTTAATGCTAATGTTAGCACAAATAATTATATTTAATCAAGTACTTACACTTATGTAGATACATGAGATCTGCAGTATTATGCTTTGTAGGGTTAATGCTGTTTTTCACTTGTGCATCAGATATCAAATCCTAATCCTCCAGTCCCAAGCTATGGTGTTTTATTTTACTACTTAAAAAAGCAGGAATTCGTGTTAACAATAGTACTGTGTCATACATGTTTGATAATTGCCTAAAAAAGCCTTGTGGGTTAGTCTGATGTCATTTAAAGGGGCCATGTCACAAGACTTTTTTAAGATGTCAAATAAATCTTTAGTGTCCCCAGAGTACACATGTGAAGTTTTAGCTCAAAATACCATATAGATCATTTATTATAACACGTTAAAATTGACACTTTGTAGGTGTGAGGAAATATTTGGCTTTTTGGGTGTGTCATTTAAAATGCAAATGAGCTGATGAAATTCAAACACTGATCGCAATGATGGTGTTTTTTTGCAATTGAAACTCCTTATGACATCATAAATAGAGCCAAATTTCAATGACCTATGTTTTCACATGCTTGCAGAGAATGGCTTACCAAAACTAAGTTACTGGGTTAATCTTTTTCACATTTTCTAGGTTGACCGAAGCACTGGGAACCCAATTATAGCCCTTAAAGGAACAGTATGTAAGAAATTTATATCAATTAATCATTAAATGGCCCTGAAATGTCACTAGACATTAAGAAATCCTTTTCATTTCAAATACTTATATCACTGACAACAGCAGTCCGGCCAGGATATTGTCATTTAAAAAGTGGAGTTGCAGCCCTCAACTGATGTTTATGTTGTCGTTTGGTATATTGGCCACCAGCTGTGTGATTGCAGCACCAGTTTCAGCCACACGTTTTGTGATTGCAATACCAGTTTTGGCCACAATCCTACATACTGTTCCTTTAAACATGGAAAAAGCCAGATGTTCATGCCATGGCCCCTTTAAGTTCTCATCTTTAGCATTGATATGTTGTGTTGCTGTTGTTTTTCACTTGTTTATTTTAATTAGGTTACAATTAGGTTTGTGTTTAAAATGTCACTTATGATCAATATGAATACACATTTAGTGAAAAAACACAAACCCACCCAAAGTAAACTGGCCATTAAAGGAATCTTCTGACTCGTACCCCAGTTAATATGAACAAACTAAATGCATACATAAATGCTCTTACAATGAACGTCTATAGGGCAACCACGTACCCTATTGACTTACTGTACTTTGTTTTTGTAAACTGACATATGAGTCAGAACCTATTTTTTTGTACCATAAACACTGTCAGTGAGCTTAACTTTTTTTTATTTAAACAAATATATTAAAAGCCAGTCTGTATGGTATCTACTGCATATTGTGTTCATCCAACACAATCTTACTGAAGTTCGCAACTGTTTTAATGTGGATCATTTCTTTTGTATGCCTTTGATCTGCTTCTGTCCCTGCAATGTTTGGTTAAGGGGTGGGGCTTCATTATAGTTTTCATAATCGTACAGTTTAAATAAATAAGCCACATTATAAAACATTCTTGTGATGTCAGGCTGGTTTGTAAGGCATCCAATCAGGTGTTTAATCATAAGATCATAACATCAAGGCAATGTTGACATGGTGCTTTAAAAGTATGACATCTTTTCAATTTCCTTCACTGTTTACTGAGAGTTCATTCCTAGTATAACCTTATAACCTAGTTTTATTAGAAATCTCTGTGTTGGTTACTGGCTTGCACTCAAGTGTGTTATGTTATATGACCATTTGGCTCTGTGTCTCTGTTTGTCTTTGCAGTTAGCAACACTCGATTCATCGCTGCTGTTATAGAGAGGCACACACACAGTCCCGAGCGCAGGCGGAGATACTGGGGCCGGTCAGGGACAGAAAGTGACCATGGTAAGAATTTGTGTGCATTTGAAAAGATCTTATTGAATTAGGGATCACACACAAAACGAAAGGTTGGACCCCTAAAATACTGCGCTTCACAAAGGAGGAGTTTTATTATAAAAAAAAAAGTAAAGCCTACCCCGGGACCTTAGTTTGCGCTTGTGTTTGACCTCTATTTCATTGGCATCTCAAGGCTTGGGTTACATTGAGTCCGCAGTGCAATGCTAAATCTGCCTCTCCTCAGGGACAGGCTTTCTAGAATTCATTGTGTAACCGGCAAGAGGAGAAAGGGCAGCCCTATTTCACAAGGAGAGGTGCAACGTGATAACCGAAGGAAAAATGCAAAGAAGTGGGTAGATTGAAAGATAGCTAGAACAGTTAGAGGTGGCAAAGACCGCGTATAAAAGTCTCTCGAAAGTTTCTTTGCAGTATTTTTATTTGGCTGGGTTAAAGGTCGCCTCCCACTGGCTGCTCAGTCATTCAGCTTAAGGGGCCGTTTTCAAGAAATATTGATTTGGCTTTTGAGTTTGTGTGTGTATGCGGGAACGCGGGGCGATGAAGGCTTTTTCTGTACGCTCTGACTCATTACCGCTCCACCAACACGCAGGAGTTTTCGCCAGGAGCATCGGAAAGATACAAGTAGCTTTGGATTGAGGTTTAAAGGTTTTTTCCAAACAGAACGCATTTCCGCCAGGAACTGAGATCATTGCTGTACTTGTTTGCTAGCTAGGTTCTTTGATATATTTCAGGAATAGACTTTGATCCAGGTTTTCAGCGTTTTATTCGTTTTACGCTCACTGCATGACCATTCGCAATTTCAGTTTTATTTGTTTTAGTTATTTTCACACTACTTATTGCTTCACAGAAAATAATATAATAATGGCCCCAAACTAATGGCAACTGCGCCTCCTTAAAGCCTCCTTAAGAGCCCACCCTTCTGCGGCAAGGCACACATTATGTTAAATCTACTCAAGCCAAATATTATGTTATTAGTTTAGTTAACTTTATTGTCTGTTCTGCCTATTACAATTTGTCTTTGACACTGGTTTGATACATGGTACATAAAAACATCCACTTGATTAAATCATTGATTGATTGATTGTATCAACCGCAAATACATCCACATGACACTTACTAAACAACACATGCCAATAAATTGCCTTAAGATCCTTTTTCACATAAAAAGTAAAATAAAAATAATTAAGAGACTAACATTAAGAAAAACATTCAGAGCTGTAAAAGCTTGAGAGATTCAGATAGAAAGTAGGCTACTATACTGCTAACCCGTCTGCTGCATTACAGTACCTACATTACAGACGGTCCGATTTAGGATGATCACTACCATTGGTACAAATGATTTTTTATAAATACTTCTCGCCAAAGGAATTTAAGGTCTACGCCCAGATGATAACAACTCAAAAGCAGAGGATGAGTATGGTCTTTAAAAATCTCAAGTGCCTTTTTCTCCATAAAACCATCAAATAAATTCTGTAGGGAATGCTGTCTGTGCCTGGTAATCTTACTTGCTTGTTTCATTATTTGTGAAGGTTTGTTCCTCTCTTTAACTGCTAAATTACCATACCATGACACAATATTATTTGCCAAAATAATAAAACCACTAAATTTCATAAAAAGGCAAAGGCGTTGTCTTATGGATATACTCAACTTTACTCTCAAAATGTAGTTTATTATCTATAGTAGTTCCTAAATACTTGAAATTTGAGACTGTTCTACAGTTTGTCTTTTTATGACAACATGTTTGTAGACAAGACCTTTATCCTCTGATCTTTTTTGGTTCCATACACATAACTCTTTAGTTTTTCCTATAAGATACAGGGACATCATAACTCTTTCCCCGCCATTGATAAGTTAAAGGAATATTCAATTTTCTTAAAAGAAAAATCCAGATAATTTACTCACCACCATTTCATCCAAAATGTTGATGTCTTTCTTTGTTCAGTCGAGAAGAAATTATGTTTTTTGAGGAAAACATTGCAGGATTTTTCTCATTTTAATGGACTTTAATAGAGCCCAACATTTAATACTTAACTCAACACGTAACAGTTTTTTTAACGGAGTTTCAAAGGACTCGTCTAGATCCGGTCCAGCGCGACCTAACGTAAATGCGTAGTGACGTAGGGAGGTCACGTGTTACATATATAAAACGCACATTTGCGGACCATTGTAAACAATAAACTGACACAAAGACATTAATTAGTATCAGTTGACATACAACAACGTAGGAACGGTCAGCTTTCAACACACTTCTAAACACTGGGGCGAGGTTTCGCGTTCGTCCTCTGTGACCTCTTGACATCATGACGTATTGCGTGGGGTCACGCTGACGCATCACGACCGGATCTGGACAAGAAGTTGTGCTTTAAAAGTGTATATTTGTTATTTTTATTGTCAAAAATGACAATCGTTTCGCTAGATAAGACCCTTATGCCTCGTTTGGGATCGTTTATAGTCCTTTGAAACTCCGTTGAAAAAAACTGTTACGTATTGATTTAAGTGTTAATTGTTGGTGTCTATTAAAGTCCATTAAAATGAGAAAAATCCTGCAATGTTTTCCTCAAAAAACATAATTTCTTCTCGACTGAACAAAGAAAGACATCAACATTTTGGATGACATGGTGGTGAGTAAATTATCTGGATTTTTCTTTTAAGAAAATGGAATATTCCTTTAACTCGTCAATTAAGAGAAAACGCTTCCCTGACAATGACAAGTTTTTCCGGCAATCCGTATTTTCTCTATTATCCACCAGGGTGCACTTCTACCCAACTATGTTTTGAGGATGGCTCTGAATCGGATGTCTGTCAAAAGTAATTTACAAAAATTGAATTTTTTTGTATCAAAATTTTGTATTTTTGAAAAAAATTCATATTTGAGAGGTGATTAAAAGAGAACAAATGAAGGTAGGATAAAACTTATTTTTTTTAAAGCAGAGGGTCGGTTCTTTCATTTGTTATATTGTATGCTTATATATTTAAAGAAGAAGATTTTCTGGAAGGCATTAAACTTTTGTGAAAATCATAAAAAATGCTGCCGCTGACAACTTTATTTTAAAACGCTGGTGGGAAAAGAGTTAATATTACATCGAATGTTATAGATTTAGATGTGGTTTAATGTGTAAAGTACCTGTAATGTTTGGATCATGATTTGTTTATAATCTTTAAAGTTTTAAAGCTGGAGAGATGCAGTGGTCAGTAAAGTTGGCTGGCTGGCGGGTAAAGGCTATAGTTTGTGCTCTCTGAGTCAGCTCATACAAACATTGATCAAAGTCAGGATCATGAGAGGTTTTTGACCTTTCCTTCACCTCTGATCCTGTTTTAAATCCTGTCATGCGGTTAGACCAGGGGTCTCCAACCTTTTTGTGAGCAAGGGCTACCACAATGGTTAAAACAATCTGGAGGGCTACTTTTGATATAGTCTACTCAAAACGTTTTTGTTTTACTTATTTTATTTTACTTGTTGATGTTTTATCATCGTTTAAAAAGCTAATATAAAAAATATGTAATAAATAAATATTACAATTGGGACTATTAAAGAATGTGCTTTGGCGGGCACCTCACAGACTCTTTGCCCGCGGGCACCATGTTGGAGACCACTGGGCTAGACGTTTGGCCTCTTTACATCAAAGATGCTTCACTTGCTTCACTTGACTGTATCTTCATTCTTTGTAGATTTTTATGAACACACTCTTAGAACGAATGTGTTAAAACCACACATTAGTCAGTCCTTCCAGAAAAACGCTGAGTTTTTTGTGATTGTTGCGGTCAAAATCATTGATCTTGAGGCATTTTTTTTTTTAAATGCAATGGAATATGCAGGATATTTATGCAATTTCATGTGATGAAATTGCGGGAACTTGCAAAAACTGCGGGAACTTTGCAACTTTTCAATGATGTTCATGTCACATAATCACGTCACTCACTTCGTAACGTTCCCATGGCAACAGGGGACATGGCTGAGCTTGTGTGAAGTAAATGCAACATTTTTCAACTTTCTGCAAAGATATATGGGATTTTTGCAACAAAAATGCGGGGATTATAAAATCATGCAAGCCCTGCATATTTTGCGCACGGAAATCTGCAATTTATGCTGCGAAAGTGTGGCGTATTTAAAAAAATAAATATGCAGACTTTGGCTGATTATGTGTTGAGTCATGCGATCCCATAATCGCGTTTTTCTGGAGGGACTGATTAGTGTTGATTCTAATCCTAATTCAGAATCCAGCAATCTCTTTTTGTGTTACTTTTAACACAACTTGTGTTTTATTTTAAAACAGAATCGACACAAAATGACACATAATGTGTTAAATTTACACATAATGTGTTAAAAGTTTAACACAAAAAGATGTGTAAAGAATTAACACATCCGTTCTACGAGTGCATTATAATAATAACAATAATACTAATAATAGATTATATATAATGCACTTTTTTATATGGTGGTTGCTTTTCGCATAAAGGCATATAGTAAAAAACCTGTTAACTTTTTTATTTCATGTTCATCTTTTTTCTTTTGAATTGTTGCCTAAGGCCACTTGCTTTAATTGAGGGAATTAAAAGCTATTGTGCAGTTTTTTAAATGGTACTCTATTGTTACAAATATAGTTTACGAAGCCTTATTATAGCATAATTTTATACCTGTACCTTTAATAATAGGTGTAGTTAAAACTAGTTGTCAGGACATTGCTCCAGAATGCCCTGATATCTGCATCCATTTCAAAAAGAGACTGATGATAACAACAAACTCCACTTTGAACCATTGCCAGTTCTCTGCACCATAATTTTATAATTATTATAATCATTACTATTGCTTTATTAGTACTTTTTAGTAGCTGTTTTTTATAATAACAGTTTTTACATTGCACTGTGGCTACATGGTTGCACTTGTTACATCTATATTATTTGCCATGTACAATGTGTTTGTTTGTTTGTGTGTATATATACAGTACTGTGCAAAAGTCTTAGGCCACTATGCTACCATTAGATTTGTTGTTTTTGCAATTGTATAGTGATCATATATAATTATTTCTCAGTCTCTTTATTAGAATACAACCAGAAAATACAGGAAATGTGTTTGTAGTATTAAAAACGGTATAAAAGTATAAGCTGAAGTGTCAAGTAGGGTAAACTCCCCTTCCACTTGAGCAATAGCAGGCAGCTGCAGGATCTCTGAAACCTAAATGAAATTAAATCCTAATTTCTAATTCTAATCGAATGACTTTAGGACTTCAGTCTCCTCAAAACGCTAAAGATGTGTTATTTCTGCAAGATGACACAAAGCCAGATATAATAAGATTCCCTAATTTCTAATCTTATTTGTCTTGTTTGCTTTGAGAAACAAAAAACCGTTAGATGAGAACAACGAAGATTCATACCATGATTTCGCCAGCTTTGTCTTTGTTTTTCTTGTTCTGCTAGGTTTTAATTTTTGACTTGACTGATCCTGTTTATTTATATGCAGGTTACAGTACCATGAGCCCTCAGGAGGACAGTGAGAATCCACCGTGCAACAACGATCCTCTGTCTGCGGGCGTTGACGTGGGCAATCACGATGAGGACCTTGACCTGGATACACCTCCACAAACAGCTGCTCTTCTAAGCCACAAGTTCCACCCGTATCGGCACCCCCACACACACCACCCCCTTCACTTGCATACGCACCATCTCCAGGCGGCCGTTACCGTGCACAGCGTGGATGCCGAGTGCTGATCCTGCCCACCTGTGACTCCCGAACCACCAACCCTGCCTTTGATGCCACTGATCTTCAGCCCTCGCTCTTCATCCATCAACCCTAGCAAGTCAGGCCCTGCATCCTCCAATGAGAAGAGAGAACCAGAACTCCCTCTCTCCCAGGGGACCCACTGATAGCTAGTGGACAGTGGTCATATCTGCATAAACTATGGAAGCAAACAGTTGGCCACCCTTTAGAAGTAATTAGGGAGTGGATTTGGCAGGTGCATACGAGTTTTTTTCCAATGAAGATTAAAGGATTATTTTTCTACTATTTATTTAACTGGATTTAAGATGGGGATAAATGAATGGGAAAACATTGACTGACTTGACTGACTGACTGAACTGTCAGCTTTCTGTTTGGCCCTTGGAATCCATTTTTAGGATGCGGCCCTAGTTTCTCCATGATTAGACTGCATGTGGAAGCCTTGAAGGATTCGATTCATGGCACATTTGAGTTAGACACATGCCACGAGATTTTCCTGTGGGGAGAGCAGACAAAGAATTTCAAGGAACAATAGACACGAATGCCTGTGCAGCACATCAAGGAGAGAAAGAGAGTCCTGCCATCTGCGAATGGAGTCTTGAAAATGTCCTGTATTTGGTAGTTTCACGGGTGTATATCATTTGTGACTGTGTGAGAAGATTTATCTTCAGACACTGTGCAATGTGACCAAGGTTTCTGTGCCACATGGGTTTAGTCTCTAAACCCACTGCCAGATATTTGAAATATTTTAAAGATGACTTGGGAGAGACTGCTTAGACTTACCACTGTGTGTATAAGCTCTCGTTGTATTTCTGTCTGCTGCCCAGTTATTTTACATTTGTTGTGAGAGTGATGGACAAACAGAATGCGTGTGTTGTTGCTTGTGTACGTTATTGTGTGTGGATGTGTGATGGCACGGATGATTGAGCTCCATTAATGTTGTATTTTTTTTTTTAATCATTAGTCAGTATTGATGGAACGCGGTGATATTTTTCATATCCTTTTAAACCCATGTGCACTTTCATTCAACTGCCTGTCTACTGAAATGTAGACGATGTGCTCCTATGATTTTAGAGGGATTGTGACTATTGTTTTCTGAATGAAATGATATACCATGTATATACATCTAAAGTTTAACAAAGTAGATATAAATGTGTCATACACTACAAACCTTTTATCTTCGCCAGAAGTGATTTTGTCATGAGTTCTTATTGGAGTTTTAACATTTTTCAAAGTTGTTCTTAAGCTTTTAACATTGGGATAGAAGTCATGTGCACATGATCAGAACAAAGCACAACACTATACACACACTATAATATTTGAACATTGATACATAGTAGCCTTGTACATATTTTCTGCCCATTTCTCTTAAAATGGGAGTCATCAAGTTTTGATCTATGTTTTAAAGGTGCACTGTGGGATTTTTAGCGGTATTTAGCAGTAAGACTGTGAATTGCAACCAATGGCTCAGTCCACAGCTCTCCCCTCATTTTTGAAATGCAATGAGAAGCTACGGTAGCTGCCACAGGACAAACATGTCATCATATTAGACAACCTAGGGACATATAACGCGCTCGTTAGAACAGCACTTTTTTACACTTTTAAAGGAAAACACCACAGTTTTTCAATATTTTACTATGTTCTTACCTCAACTTAGACAAATTAATACATACTTATCTTTTTTCAATGTGTGCACTTTTAATCTTTATACAGCATTTTGTGAATGTGTTAGCATTTAGCCTAGCCCCATTCATTCCTTAGGATCCAAATAAGGATGAATTTATAAGCTACCAAACACTTCCATGTTTTCCCCATTTAAATACTGTTACATGAGTAGTTACACAAGTAAGTATGGTGGCACAAAATAAAATGTGGCGATTTTTTAGGTGGATGCGCCCAAATTCGAAGTTATGCAACCTAAGTGTTTTTCCGCCATACAATATACTTCTCATTTTTAACCGCTTAAAAAATTGCCACGTTTTATCATACTTATGCGTGTAACTACTCCTGTAACAGTCTTTAAATTGGGAAAACATGGAAGTGTTTGGTGGCATCTAAATTCATCCCTGTTTGGATCCTAAGGAATGAATGGGGATAGGCTAAATGCTAACACATTCACGACGCGCTGTACAAAGATTAAGTGCACGCATTGAAAAAAGATAGTTATGTATTAATTCGTCAAAGTTGAGGTAAGAACATAGTAAAATATTGAAAAACTGTGGTGTTTTCCTTTAAGAGGTAAATCGAGATATAGCCTTATTAGTGTGTTAAATGTTCAGTTTTTAAAGTGAGTGCTATTAGTATTGTAATTAATGTCCTCAGTGATGTCATGCAGTGACATGCAATACATCATTCAGCATCATAAAAAGACAGTATATGAGTTTTATTTAAATATTTATCAGCAAGTAGTGTCATTACTTAGTGTGTATACTTGAACATAGAAAAAAGGTTGCTATATACTGTGTTGCTCAATTTACAGTTAGGTTATTTTTTCTAAAGCGATAGATCACCCAAAAATGAAAACTTTGTCATAATTTACCCAAAAAGATGTCATTTAATTCACCAATGTCTTTGTTCTTCAGAACCAAAATGCAGAATTGGGAGTAGATAGTGACCGCTTTCACAGCTTCAAAAGGAACCCAAAAGTGTTAAACAAATACTGTAACTGCACTCAGCTTGTGCTGTATATTTTAAATGTCCTGTAGGCATACAAAAGAGTTTGGTTAAAAGCTAATATAATCCATTATTTGATGAATCTGTGCCTCTCTTTCATGTGCCAGAATTGTGGTTTATGCAGTTTTAGGATGTTTTCTTTAAAATCATGTGATATCCTTAACAAGAAAGGAGAGGAGTAAATGCCTTCAGGACACTTAAAATTATGACAAGTCAGGGGGAGGTTTTTGTGAGTCCTTTGAAGCTTAAAGGACTTTCTAGTTACTATTGGAGAGTAGTAACCAGAAAACTTAAAACAACAACAAAAAAAAATCTGTGTTTGTGTTTGGAAGAACAAAGAAAGACATTGAGGATTAAACCGACACATGAGGGTGAATTTTCTTTTTGTGGGCCTAAAATATTTCTGTCTGGGCATTATCATCTGTTGCTCACATTATCATACGTCTCCAATTTGTGCTTATTAAAATGCCCCCCCCCCCCCCCAATGACAAAACAGTGAATGGTTATAACTTGTTACATTAATAATCAAACACAGGCATTTATGGGGCAGGATTAACATATGATCTGCTCTCAAACAACCTTCCTCATCGTCATCAGTCCATTTTTGACCTACATTCACAAACACAACAAGTAAATAAGGTCGTGTGAAGTGCAGGCCATTCCTCGCTAGCTGTCACTGCGTGGATCACGGAGGATTTGCGCACAAGGACATAAAGGAGGTACATGCGGGAGTGATTTGTGCAGTGCGTCCCAGCGGCCTTATATGTTTAGCATTGCGTGGCAAGTCAAACATCAGAGGTTAGATTTGCGCATACTGATAAAGTGTTTATTGCATGCACTTGATGTCGATTTGGAGAAAACGCATCTTATAAAGGCGTAAATTTACGGTACAGATGCACGGTCATTCCATCTCTGTTTCAAGGTTTACAGCGCGAGGTGCGAGGACACGAAAATTATGGCACAAAAGTGGATCACTTCTGTCAAGTTGGGGCCAAAGTGGAGAAATGGCGCGTTTGCTGAAGCGAATCAGAGCAAAACCGACTAAACTGTACATGCTCTCTGTCTGCTTATTTTGTTAACTAATTGATCAAATGCACAAATAGATCGTTTTAAATACTTAGGGCCAAATCCAAACGGCGCTTTTGCGCACTTGAAGGGCACTTCGGAAAGGGGACGCCTGTTCGTCACGGATAAAAAAGTAGATAAAGAGATAAGATAAATAGAAAAATATTGGCTAAGTGTGTTCCAAACGGATGAGACACATGTGCCAATCTCCCTCCAGAGTTCAGCCCCTTAAATAGGGCATGGGGATGCGCACTTCTGATTTGCCCTTATTCAATATTGTTTGTGTATTTTGTGTTAACCTCATAGTAGCACATGCATGTATCAGTGTCGAATTTACTCTGTCGTCTGTACATGAATAAATCGCCAGTGGTTTCGCTTAGGACCACACACACATTCACATAATGACTTGAAAACCACCGCCCACACATACTCAGCGCAGCTCCCAGAGATGGGTTCAAGGTTTTCTTCACCCCCTTTACATAAACACAAGCGCGTCCCAGATGCGCGATCCGCTAGCTCCGGCGGCACTCGCGCGCGCGCCCACGCGCTACTTTTCTAAACCATTGAATTATTCTGGTCTCCACTCAATCCCACTCATAGACGCGCTTAATCATGTGCTTTAGACACGGCCGTGGGTTCACGTTCAGGTGGAGCCGATGAACGCACATCTGTGAGTTTCCTTTTAGATGATTCAGAGGTGATGGGAAATCAGTAAAATAATGATTTTACTTTTTACAATTTACATATCCAAAGTGAGAGTGCTTTAAGATATACATTTTTATAAATATGCATGTTCCCAGGGATTTGAACCCATGACCTTTGCGCTGCTAACGCATTGCTCTGCTTATTGCTCACATTTGCAAATACTGAAATGGCGAACAGTATATAACGCACTGTCACTTTATATTTTTCAGCGTAAGCTATCGTGTTTTTGATTTTATGCTTTGACTACCGTTTCAAACTGTTAATTGTTTTGATGGTCCAAACTGCATCCAGAAATTGGGCAGGGTGCTTTTACAATGAGTTTTCCCAGAAGAGTAGGCTAAGGCGCGATGGTCTGTAAATATTGTTGCTGTGGGATGGGTAGCTCGAAACTGAAAGCGTTCATTCAGGGACATAAGGAGTCTGCCAGAAGATGGCATTTAGCACACCCACGAGTGGCGGCGGCATAAGTCATTCATTCCCACATCTCATCCAGTTTATAACAAATTAAAAGAGATGCCTTCATTTCAGAAACATTTTAGATGTTTACACAATTAATATTAAAAAAATCTCTCCACGCACAATAGCCAATAAAAGTTTAAATAATGTCAAGTTTACAAAATCCAGGAAGAAGACATTGGGAAGCCTTTATGAGACCACCAAGACCACCATAAAGCATTTAAGACCAGAAAATCATCGTAGGTTGTTTTAGGATGTATTTTAAATCGTTTTTAAATAAAATTAATAATATGTATAATAAAAACAGCAATTATAAACGAACTACTATTAAATAATTAACTCTTTTTAGTTATATATTATTGTAATTTGCTCTGCTGCTATTCTCCTGCATAATTATATTGTCATCAGAATGAACGCGTTAGTCTTTTAGAGATGATTTTACAAGTTGCTTAAGCGGGACAGTTCATAGGCAGAACGAGTTTAGTTTTCTATCGGTGGAGGTCGCCCGCCGTACTGCTGTGGGGGTGATCCACACTACTTTCAAGTGTGCCGTCGATGGGTTTGACTAGAAACACAGACGCCCACCTATCCGCTCTATCCGACTCACTTTCCACCGAGCGCTGCAAAATGGCGGCCGCTTCATCCATCCAGCCGCCGACCGTACACGCGACGAAGCGGGAAAATTCACCTCACCCGGAGTCTGACAGCCCCGCGAGCCGACAGGATGACGACGCAGCATCCGAGGGGTTCGCCATCCTCAGAGATCTACCGGAACTGGACCCGGAGGAGATTGAAAGACGTTTGGAGAAAACTCGCAGAGAGCTGAGCAACAGGAGGAAGATCCTTATTAAGAACCTGCCACAGGACACCACTAACCAGGTAGAGGGATTTCAATATACTAGCCTGACAGGTGAAAGTTGCTAGATGGTTCCTAGGATTAAAGAGAATAACTTTTCAGCGAGGGGTTCCTTATGGCATGGACAACATTTGTTAGTTTGTTGAGGTCACATAAATTGCCGTTTAGTTTATGCACGTTCAATGCTTGTTAAACATTCACCTGCAGAGCGCACTACTACCGTTCATTTAGCAGCCACAATAAATACACAAAAAAGGCGACTGCTTAAGATAATAAGTTGATAGAAAGTATTATTAAAACAACGGTTAGTTTAAAATAGGGATATGGGAGTAAATGGTTATGTTTAGTTGCATGACAGTGAGATAAAAAGACCTACACTATACTTTTAACGTCGGAAAACCGCGCTACCCAAAACATAATCCGCTTTAAAATAACTTAACATTAAAAAAATAACGTTAGTGTAAACGCGTCTATAAAACAAAATTAACAAAAAAAAACTGCTGAAAGTATAAGACGAACGCCCCGTATTATTTTTCTTGTAATTTATATTGTTTTTTTAAAATGATGCTATGTAACACACATTAACTCCTTACTGATAAAAGCATCAGCTCTCCTTCGTTCAGTTGGTAAGTGGACAAGTCACTTCTTAGTAGTTATGTTATAGTGGTTGTTGAATGCGTATTTGCTGGTGGATTCATTCGGAGATCCTGCAACTCTGAATCAGAGAAAAGAGCAACTGAGTGGGAGATTTTCATTTCTGAGATAAGGTGGCTGCTGCCTGTGGCATTTCCTACAAAGTTTTCCAACATTATTAATGTCAGTAAACATGTCGCATACGTGGAACCATGAGGGAGTTTTAATATTTTTTTTCTGCTTCGGGAAAAATCAATATCTTCCTCACGCTGCTCGTCGTTGTGTCTGCATATTGACAGCGCACTGAACGTGCACGTGCTTTTCAGGGGTTCATAAATATCTATCTTATGATTTCTGTGTGATAAAACACAATACAATACTGTTACAGCCTGCTTTGAGGCGTATAGCAGCTACTGCATATTGTGTTATGAACACTTAGAAACTTACAGAGGACTGCACTTTGTATCAGTGGAGAGTGTCAGGTGCACAACACCACTGTGTTCATGTCATCAAGTGTTGGCTTATCAGCATCTCTGTTTCTGTTTCTCATTCATACATACCCAATAGTTTGGCCTCTTACACTGAATAATTTAGGAGTAGGTCAGTCACAGGTGGGGGGCAGGAGAAATAAAGCCAGATGATTGGCTTTGTGTCAGGTGACTTCTGATGCACTTTATATTTGAGGCAATATCAATTTCCTAACTCTTATAAAACTTGGACAGTCCACTTTGGTGTTTTTGGTTTAGCAGATGTTGGACTGGAGTGATGTGGTGCATGCTCGCTCTGAACACTCTTTTATTTAGCACATACAAATATTTTGACAATGACAAGTATGTGCCTTTTAGGGCTGCAACAATCAATCAATTAAAAGGAGAATAAAAAAATCAATGTGTTTTTTTTTCAGTTAATTAAATAAATAATAAAGAAAATCATTAACAAAAAAGTACTTAAAAATTTTGATTTATTTTGCAAAATTAAAGGTATATTGTTACTAAATACTTAAATTGTTGTCATTAAAGAATTTTTTTGTGTTTTCCCAGTCTCGCTGGCTAATCAATAAGTTTTTAAACCCTTGTGTCTGAAGATTTCTGTCTATCTTCTGTTTATGCTTAGTTCTGATCTTTCATCCATTTAGCTGTTGATTCAAGTCCCCACAGAGCAAAGTAAACCCTTTATCTGAGAGGGCTTTTCACATTTCACTGCGTTTTACAATTCCACTATCTGGTCTTCCTCCATGAACATGCTCCTAACCATCAGCACGTGTCTATTGAAGAAGGTGACAGCAGTAGTGATCAGCCTTCCTCATCTTAGATATGTTAAACGTAGACAGTATTCCCAAAGCTATGACACACATCACAGGTTAGCTAATTTATTGTTTTATTTACAGATCTTCTTCTTCCTTTATTTATATAGCACAAGTAAACACAACAGACGTTGACCACTGTGCTTCACAAAGCATAAGGCAAAAAGATAGATAAAGTACATAAAACATTCAGAATGTAGAAAAGACATGGATAAAATGAATTTGAAGGAAATGCTCGCTCCAAAAGATACAACTTTAGTTTATGTTTGAACTCGCATACAAAGGATAAAGATCTCAAGGAGAGAGGCAGGCTATTCCATAGCCTAGGACCAACAACTGCAAAGGCACATATACAGATGTGCATGAAAATGGGTTACTGTGCAAAATGCATATGCAAAAAATAATATAATGAAGGTTAAATGATAAGCAATTAAGCGCATAGATACAAAAGGTTAAAGACTAAAAAATTGGTTAGTTTTCTTAAAATTGGAAATTTGGAAAACCCTTTAAAAACTCTTTTAATTAAATCCTCTCTCATACAATTAATCTGTGCACTTAGAGGACTTTGCTGAAAAATGCTATTTAACAGATTCTGCCTACAAACCGCTATTTCTTAAAGGGATAGTTCACCAAACATTAAAATTCTGTCATCATTTACTAACTCTCATGTTGTTACAAACCCACATAAATGTCTTTGTTCTGTATGTTAAATATTTACAAAGTATTCACATATTAATCACATGATTTGGTAGTGATGTAAATCGGACAGTTTATTACCATTTGATACAAAATCGATTTTCTCCCCCAGCGATGTGATTTTTCCAGATACATCAAACACTTCTTTGATGCGACTACAATTCGATTAATTTATTGATATTTTGATATTACGCCTAGTTAAGCAGTTATATTTTTGACTTACAAATGCAACCAAAATATATAACATTAACTTTTAATTAAACTCTTTGTAAATGGCACAACTCTGTCCCAATTGGAACATTTACAACAACAAACTAACAAAAATAAAAAAATCTTTTATAAAGAAAAATGAATAATGAGGGGCAAAATGTCACATAAAATCAAGCGTATGATGCCAACAGTTAAAGTCTTTTAGTATTTTGTGCCAAAATGTGCAATAGTGACAATCACTGAGGAAGTTTTAGAAAATTTTTAATTAAATTGAAAAATAAATTAATATAAAAAGCTGTTAAACTTAAGCATTTGATCTGTCACACAACATCAGATCGTACAGTCAAACAAGTGCGCAGTGGTCTCTTTTGAGAGATCTTTAAAAAAATCAACTGATCAACATGTCAGTCTTGTGTCTCTTTCGCTGTGTTTTCGCTGCTACAACCACTTTGTTGCTGCATGACATTTACTTGCTGATGCTAGCAGATGAAAATAAACCAAAATTTGCCCTTTGGCGGAAATGTGTAGATGGACGTTATGTCAAGGAATGAGGACGTGGAGCGTGTCAAAATAAAGGTACCTTAAATCGATTTTTTACGTGTGGCATGGCATCGATGCATCGGATCATTAGAAATAAAATCAATGTATCTCCATATCGATGTATTGTTACACCATATGATTTGCCTGAATAAATGAAGTAACGTCGTAATTCTGTATCATAATTATTTAATTATATGTTTTTAATTTGGCTAAGCTTCTTAATAGCTAAATATGACTAGTGTTAGGATCCTTACCTTGTGACTCATTCAATTCCTTTGACTCGGCTTTATCTCTCTGTTTCAGTGGTTCAAAATTTCAGTTCTTTATTTATGTCATGACTCAGCTATGTTTAGGAAAGTCCCCACATGGCCCTTTTCAAGTTATTAAAATGTATTAAAATATATTAAAGCTTCTTACCCGGCTGTATTGTGCAGTCATAGTGCAAGTTTCCTCAAGCAGTTACAGGCTGGGTGACATTGTGCTTTTGTACAATACATTCACATCATTACAGATCACAGATCTCATTTTGGTGGTGTATTCTCAGTCTTGAGTTCTCAAAAAAACATGAGCAAATGATTAACAAGGGTGCATAATTATACTCGTACTGTGATAAATTACTCTCTCCCTTTTTAGTTTTAACGTGCCGTTTTGTAATTCCTCCTTGTTAACACAGACATTTTGTTCTTATTAAGTCGCAGTCTCACGTGTACACACACTGATAAACAATATCAGGAACATTCATTTATCAATTAAAAGTTACTTTCCTATCCATCTCTCTTAGCCCTCAGATATTCCAGATGTTATTAGCTGATTTATTTTAATGGAAGTTTATACACAAACACATACACCGCAGATACACAGATGCTGCTCCTAACGTCTCAATCCATATCCAAGGGTCCTGGATGCGACCTTAAGCTTTTTGCCCATTTATGGACCATTGTAATGGATGTGTAATGCTTTGTGTTAAGAGAAAGCCATAACAGAGGCAGACTTTATTGTGTGGGAAGTGTCATGTTGACTCTGATTAGAGGCAGAGAGACTCAGTACATTGCTCTTTAAAATATCAGAGAACGTGAATTAAACCACCAAGCACATTTCTATGGATTAAACCGAACAGTAAAATGTAGTTTATGTATTGTATGTACAGTACATCATAAGGCATACATGTTGTATATGAAGTTTTGAATGGTTTTTAAACATATTGGAGGAGATACATTTTTTAAGTGCATATCCCGGACAGGGTTCAGATTAGTCCGTGACTAGGCCTTAGTTATATAAGGACATTTAAGTAGTTTTTATGAACATACCTTACAAATAAACAATACTGGTAAGCCAAAAGAATATGTTATATATGTTAAGATATGTCAGTCCAAGATGTTTATAAATTAAGGCAGCTCAAATATGCATTTTAGGTTGGGGTTAGGATGAACCCTTTCCAGGAAACCACCCCATAGTGTTCCTGTAGCTCAGAGCTTATATCTCAGAGATTAATGTTAGTGTAAAAGTGACAGCAGGCCTAAAACAACAAGTTAAACAATAATAAAAGAAATACAAAGTGTTTTTGCAGATAAGCTTTTACAAACATCTCACAAAGAACTGTTTGTTTCAGCTGAAATGTCATGAAAGGAGATATCACAGTGAACAGTAATCCAGCACAGGCACAATAACGCTCCCACACTGTTTTAATACGGTGTCCTCTAGTGAAAACAGAACTACCTTTTTGTCATAATTCAAGTGTGTCCTTTGGATGTTCCTTTTGTGAATCACGAAGGCAGTGTGGGCACCTCTGGTTTATCTCCCTTAACACATGTGCTAGATGTGACAGCAGGGCCTGCTTTGTGCATAAAAGGGAAGAGGAAGAGATTTATGACACGGTGTATGTGTGTGTTTATCTGATATTGTAACACTGGACACTCTGTGGTTGTGGCTGCCGTTAGGAACAGATTTTCATGTCCACGGCATCATTGTATATAGTTTCATAATGATAAAAGAACATTTTGTTTTTGTTGTACCCTATATGTGAATGATTTGGGTATACTGCTTACATAATTCTTTCTCCTAAATCTTAAATCGTACATAGATAAAATCATTATCCCTGTACAATATGTGTGCAACATGATTGAACTATAAGCAAATCAGTGAGGCTTCTCCTGAAATCCATACAGTAGTATGAGAATATAAACAAATGTTGTAGCATATTCATAGTTTCTGCTGCAACATTGCCTTTGAGTGCCACTTTTTCACCCATTTCTCTCTCTCTCAACCCCTTACAGGAAGTCCATGACATTCTACGTGAGTACGAGCTCAAATACTGTTTCGTGGACCGGAACAAAGGAACAGGTAATTGGTCTCCTTCAGTCATTCTACTGCTCTCATGTTTCTAATGGTCCTTTTCCATCTGAGCCATCAGAATCCAGAGTTTTTTTCACACCACACGTTTTCCTACTTACTGCATCCGTTAATATCCTGCCGTGGTAAATGAGCACTTAATGAGAATTGTTCTATCTTGACAAAAAAGTCGCAGACCTCTAGCTGCAGAAATGTTGTCTGTACTTTTAAAGTGAAATTTGAAGTTTTATCAAGTTTTTAGACAGATCTGATAACACAAGTGGATTTTATACAAAACAAGTTGTAGTAATCTAAAACATTTTTAAAATCTAACACACCTATAAAACTCCGACGTGTTTCGGCATACAAGCCTTCGTCCATGACGAAGGCTTGTATGCTGAAACGCGTCAGAGTTTTATAGGTTTATAATGACCAAAGTGTTTTAAAGGTTTATTATGACCAAGCCATAGCAATAAAGTCTTTTTTACTTTTCTACAGAGAGTGCCTTGGAGTTTTTTGTTTGTTTTTCATATATGATTTGCCCTCAAGCTAACATTTTGAGTCCGGGAAGCGCTCCTCTACAGACTTTTGGTGTTAAAAACAACCCAGCATTTTTTGCAGTATATTTGGTAATTAATGTTTTTAAAATGTTTTATTTTCCTCTATTATTTCATTATCAAGGATCTCCAAATTTTTTTATATTTTTTTTTATATTGGTCACCCTTTGTCTGTTGGTTTTGCAAATATTTTACCAATGAAAACTATTAAAAAGATCTTGGGCCCTATCTTGCACCCAGCGCAATTGACTTTGTCAGTGACGCATGTATCATTCGTATTTTGCACCGGCGCACAGCGGGTTTTTCCCTCCACAGACGCATGTCGGCAAACTAGGGAATGAACTTGCGCTCCCTGGGCGGTTCAGCGCAAAAAAAGAGTCGTGTTCCGGCGCAAACCATCCCTGATGCTATTTTGCGGTTTCAAAAAACAATTGCACAAAGACCAGAAAAAAAAAGTTTAAAGTCAGTGGCGCGTTGCGCGTTGTTCATTATGCTATTTTAAGGGCGCATGCTTGACCATAATGTATAGCGTGCACAACGCGCACACACTTTGCATCTAATCTACACAGATGCAACAGTTATTTTTGTAAATCATAAATTGTTACACTTAAAATATTAATACACGAGATAAGGGAAATCATAGTGGTGAGCATTGTGGTGATAGTTTTTATTTATTGTGTGGCTGCGTTAAAAAATTCTCATGCAAATAACGATTAAAATATTTTCATAAGTTTGTTGTGTGGCTGCATTACGTTTATTTTATGTAAATAATGATTAAAATGCTTTCATAAGAAACCTTAATGTATATGAACTTGATTTGTAAGGTTGGACCTTGCTTGCGTTTCTTGGGTCCGATTTCAAAGCCCCCAAACCCTTTCAGCAGTGAGGGTGGACGCAGCGATGTCCTCTCTGCTGGCGTCTGTGTAGAGGCAGATCCACCTTCCGTTACACGGCGTGCCTGATTTATGCTGGCAAGCTTGGGATTCCCCCGTCTCCTGACATCATTGTAGCGCTTGCGGCACAACGTCCTGGGGATGCCAGCTGATGAGACAATTGTGGCTATTTCCTCTCACGCCTGTTTAACCTACGCTGATTTGGGCGGATTTCTCCTATCCCCATACAAAACAACTTCTCTGTCTTTGACTGCTCTTACAAGAATGTGGGTCTCCTTGGCTGTAAACCGCTCCTGGCGTACGCCTGGTAAATCCGTCATAATAATAGCAACCCGCCATGGAACTTGCGCCCTTGCGTTTAAAGGGAATGTTGGATAGCGTTCTGATTGGTTTATTTGACGTTACGCCCAAACCACACCTATGAATACTGAACCTACTTCAGACCAACCCCTTATTGATTTGCGCCCGGCGCAAGAGTTATTTCTCACGCCGGGAAAATAGCAACAGCGCCCAGGAACCGCCCACTAACTCACTTGCACGTTGCGCTTCGCACTTGCGTTTCAGATCGTTAAAATAGGGCCCCTTGTGTCTAAACCTCATAACTGCATTGGATCCTCAAACTGTCGGTAACTGTCACCCACATATTTATACCATGTGGCTGTTGAGTGCTTTATTCAGAAATTTTCCACGGGTATGCATTATTTTTTGATAAACACACACCTACCCTGTCAAATGTCTTAAAATGACCACCAGAGCAATGTCTGTGGCAATCGTGGTATAAGCGGAATAACTGACGCTTCGCGTTGTGCCGCATTACCTTGGGTGTGCATTATTTTTGAATAATTCAACGGCCTGTCGACAATTATTCATATGATACGATTTCTGGTAAAATGTTTATATAATAATAACACATGCAAGATCTTGACCATATGTAAGCCACAATATCAAATGTGTTTTTCTAATTTTCTAATAAATAGCTTCTTTGGACATATGAGGTTTCTTCCAGACAGGGACAATTTTTGTTTATTTTTTGCATGAGTTGTAAAGAATGCATCATTTGAAGGTACATGCGAGGTACCAACCAGATTGCATTAATTTAATATAATTATAATCTTCTTTACGTTTAGTTTGATACAAATATAAAATATATTTAGTCCTATTGATGGGGTGCGACCAAGGTGCTATTTTATCTGATTGTTCAAAAAGCATCCTGTCAAATCTTTCAGCTTCAAAATTTATAAACATTTCTCTTCTAAATGCACAGTTTTGTCTTGAATTAATGATGTTTTGATGGGAACAACAAGCCTGGTCAAAATAACCAATGAAGACATTTTCAATATTCAAACATCAGTGCTTGCAAAATGCCCATAATAAAGGTAATTGAAATCTTGCGGCAAAAATCTATTTGAATTTACAACACGCAGATGAATAGCTTATTTACGCAGATGAATAGCATCATGTTATTGTTAGTAAACTTGTTCAACTTTAAAAATAATTGATTGGCTTTGCATCACTGAAACACTAAAGATAAAAAAAAATCAATAAAACCATAAAAAACAAAGCTCTTAAATATTCCAGTGTAAAGTAGGCATGGGCCGGAATGAGATTTTGGAGCATGATAACCTTAAGCAAAAATACCACGATTTCACAGTGTTGCGTATTGCCATTACAACACTAAAATGTGTTATTTTCAGATGCGTATACAAACAACTTTTCAGCTGGACACAATACATTTTATTTTTATGCAACATACAACATGTACACTCTAAAAAAACAAATGGTGCTATATAGCACCAAAACTGTTGCTTTGGATCGTAACCATAGAAGAACCATTTTTAGTGCCATATAGCACCAGTGAAGCACCTGTGTAGAACCATATAGGGGCCATATAGCACCACTATAGCACCACATATGGTTCTACAAAGCACTATATGGTTCTACACAGGTGCTTCAAATGGTTCTTCTATGATTACGAGCAAATAACCACTTTTGGTGCTATATAGCACCGTTTGTTTTAAAAATAAAGCCTTAAATTCGAATATTCTTTCAAAAAAAGTGTAATATATATAAGATGTAAACATCAAAATCAATTACATGACTTGATGATTTAATTAATTTTGCTCATACCTTGGTAACAAGATCGCAGAAAATTTGATTGGTTTTGAAACCGACTCTTTAAAACCACAGTATACCTTGAAACCGGTAACCGACCCATGCCTAGTGTAAAGCATTTATCAAAAGTATCTATTCTAAATAGCACAATGTGATTTAGCCAAGTAGGACATGTTCCTGAATCAACGTCCTTTATTGGACCTGAAACAATATTTTCATCATACAGTTAGCCCTAATCCCATTTCTACTCCTAACCTACCCTAGACCTAAACCTAGCCTCAACCTTGAAATCTGATTTGTTGAAAGGATATTATGTCTGTATTGTCTACAAAGATGTCCTACTTAAATCATGTAGGGAATTTGCTAGGTAAATGAGAGGTTGTACAAACATTAACCATTAACAAAGAACAAACCTAAAATAGCATTTATTTTACCTGCACAGTGGTAATGAGTTTGACCCCAGTTGACACATGATTGATTGATTGATAGGTAGGTTGTTTCTGGATAGGCAAAAATGTTGGTTCATATCTTGCTGAAATCACACTAAATTGATAGGTGTTCAGTCATACTTTTAGACATCTACCTTTCTGTGTAATTTCAAAACACCTGATCCAGCTTGGAGATTACTTGGAAATTACCAGCAGGCATGTTTGATTGTGGAACTAAACTCTTCACAAAAGCAGGATTTCAGTAGCAGTATTGAGGATCACTGATATAAATCATGTTAAGTGTGTGCACTCCGCACAGTTGCCACAAATACATCTGCAGATTTCACACATAGGTATTTTGTATAGTCTAGTGCTAACCCTATGGCTGATTATCAACCTGCACCTTAAAGTAATATTGGAATCCTGTCCCTCTGAATGTCGTCAGTACCTAAATCCTCGGGCAGCATGGCAAGCATTCCCACATGCTCTCATTAGCAGTATCTGGGGATAAAGGTGAAACGCAGTGATGATCTCATCCTCCAGCCGTTCTGGGCTTGTCACCTCCTGCCAGCACCCCAGCAGATGCTCCGGTTTCAGGGATGCCTGCATGAGGTGCGCTGGAACAGTGGATGTGTACTTCTCCTCTTTCAATACAGAGCCGAAACTCACTCCACCTCTTGTGTTGAAGGATTTTACAGTTCGTTAATAGACCCGCTGTTTATGGGAAGCTACAGTATAACCATTGGAGTTGAGTTTAACTAAAATATACATGGAGTGTGAAAAGAATAATGAATTACCAAGAGATGAAATGAGGAAAGGCAAGGAAAAATTGATAGAGACTGTAGAGAAAAAGAACGACAGTTTATATGACAGTGAAAAAAGTCAAAAGGAATCTACAGAAGAGAATACTTGTCTTGCCTGGCATACAGCCCGGAGCTGAAATGTGCTCTTGATATTCCCGATGCTAGAGGCGTACAGTAAGGGAATTACACACCTCCCCCTTCTCTCTCATGTTATAGCTGCATTATGAATGTTCCTACTGTAGGCATATCAATGATATGAACATATGCTTTTAAGGCCTGCCAGAGAAGAGCTGCCTTCCAAAACCAAAATAGTGACAATAGTGGCAAGCTCTCATTTCAGATGCTCGTTACAAGACGTGCAAGTCTGATATCAGACCTGTCCTGTGTAAGGAGCAGTGCCAGGTTTTGCTGGCTAAAAGTCTTTTCATCTTACTTTTATTGCTTAATGTACGCTATTGCCAGCTGTCACTGGGCCTGTACCCTTTCAAAAAGTACCATGTTGGTACCAAAGAGTGCACACTCTAAAAATGGCTGGGATATTTTTGACCAATAATGGTTAAATGTTGGGTTTAAAATTCCCCAATGCTGGGTTGTTTTAACTCAACTGTCGGGTTATTATACCTAGGGATGCACCGATAGGATTTTTTTGGGCCGATACCGATTTAAACAGACAACTTCTGGCCGATACCGATATTAAACACGTGTATACAATACTATACAGTTGGTCTATTAGCTAGTTTATTTCTGCATCAAATTATTTTTACTGAACATGGATTGGATCTAATTAACATTTAACTGACCAACATAATAAGAGAGGCACAAATTAAGCTAAAACAAATATAAGAAGACAGCATGACAACCTTCAAAGGTGGTTTTTGCTATTTAGCATTTATTTTATTAACAATAACAAAGCATTTATTTTATTAAAAATCATTTTTTTTACATATAATGGATTTCTTTATGCAGTTAATTAATAAACAATCGGTATCGGCCTTTCTCGTGCTATTGCCGATATGCTGATGGTTTCAAATTCATCAAAAATCGGCCGATAAATATCGACGGCCGATACATCGGTGCATCACTAATTATACCCCATGGTTGCATAATAACAACCCGAAATTGGGACATTTTTAACCCAGCATGTGTTCTGTCCAATATTTTCCCATTATGGGTCAAAAGCACCCAGACATTTTTAAAGTGCATATTAGTACCTCAAATGTACATATTGGAACCAAATGTATACACATCTGTACCTAAATAGTACATATTTGGACCTTTTTAAAGGGTACTGCCCAACAGCATGGGACTATCTTTGGACAATTGTTTCTGATGTGTGTATGTGTGTGAACAATAAAGTAAAGTAAAAAACTGTTAATGTGGTGGGGGAGTTTTGCTGTATTTTTTAGGTAATTTTTTCTCGCATATTTTTTTCACATAAATATTTTTGAAAAAATTTAAATTTTCCAAACAAAAGTCATACAGAATATACTGTAGCAATAAAATATTTTTCTTCATTGTTTCATTAAATGTATTTAATAAAAATATTAGCTAAAAGAAAAATAATAGCAGAAATATTGCAAATATTAAAAGGCACATTTCACTTTTTTTTTTAAATATGCTCATTTTCCAGCTCCCCTAGGGTTAAACCTTTGATTCTTACCGTTTTGGAATCCATTCAGCTGATCTCTGGGTCTGGCGCTAGCACTTTTAGCATAGCTTAGCACAATCCACTTTCGATATTTTTCCTATTGAAAATTTGAATCTTCTGTAGTTAGATTGCGTATTTAAAAGTTGCAATTTTCTAATAATTGAAAGTAACCAAGGGGACTATTTTCGGGCAGTGTGTAATATCACTATGCCTGCTGCAGCCATGTTACATCAGCAAAGTCCTTGAATTATTACGCCAGAATGATAGCATAAATCCTAGCCATATCTGACTAGGAAATCAGCTTTTAATTTTCTGTCGGTTGTAGTACACAATCTAACTACAGAAGAGTCAAGTATTAAATAGGAAAAATATTGAAACTCTTTGGTTATTTTTTAGCGCGATGCTAATGGTCTAATCAGATTCAATGGATTGTGCTAAGTTATGCTAAAAGCGCCAGACCCGGAGATCAGCTGAATGGATTCCCAAACCGGTAAGAATCAAATGTTTAACTCTAGGGGAGCTGGAAAATTAGCATATTTTCAAAAATAGTGGAATGTCCCTTTTAGTGTCCAATATCGATGTAATATTATATTACATATGTCTTTACTGATTCTCACCCGAACATAACAAGAATAGAGATAATTTACACCGTTGCATTACACACAGTACACAAACCTGACAAGCTGAATCTAATAAAATCAGCTCAGTTTTGCAAATCCAACAGTGTTTTATGTTTGAAGCATCTTTCGAATAGGAGTTGTGTGTGCGTAAATGGGTCCCATGTTTTTAAATGCCAAACAAGACTGGTGGACATTGGACAGCTCTCTCCTTTACAGGCTGTGATTCCTCCAGCTTTTAAATGTTTGGATTGCCTGGAAAGGATGGCAGCTGCTCTTTAGGGCTGCACCAGTGCTATGTTCAATAAGTGGAATGTTGCTGATGTAAATAAAGAACCATGCTGCCTGACCTTAAGTGTACTTTTCCCTCTTTCGGGCGAATAAAAGCTAGTGATGTGTGATTGTATCCATTTTCTGCAGGACCCTTTGACTAGACTTTATGTGTAGTATAGCAAATATTTTAACATGAAACCAATATTTGGATTTTTTGTTTATTTTATCAGCACGTTAAAGGTCTGGTGTGTCATATCTGCAACACTAGTATCACCAAACCGAATAAATGTTTCCAAACTGCACACTTTCTGCGACCTCTCACATTGTCATTGTTCGAATGAAAAGCGGTGAAGTAATTTTCATATGGCCACAGATAAATGGGAATGGTAACAGCTGTATTCAGGTATATTAAATCTCCATGGGTGGCTCATGCAAACAGAGCAATGGTTTGTATCACATAGCCACATTGTGTATACTTTTTGCTTATAGTTTTCTCAACCTGTTATCTGTAGGTCACTGAAAAATTTCACTTTGTAATTCTCTGAAATTTCAAACATTGTTTTTGTGAGACATGATAATACAGGAGATATATCCAAATGAAAGAGAAGATATTTAGATTTAGGGAGACAGAAAAGGTCAGAGAAGAAAGTTCAAGTTTTTTGCTTTTCCATTTTTTTCCTGTTTTGTATAAAATGTTTTAGTTTGTACCAGTCACAAGGAAATTGACTGGTATATTTTTATTAAAAATTGTTATTGTAGGGCTGTACATAGATTAATTTTTTTTATCGAGATTTATCGGATGATTGTCATCAATTGCAAATTAATCGCACATTTTTATCTGTCCTAAATTTACCTTAATTTAACACTTTAAGTATTTAATACCCTAATGAATCTGGACAGATATATATTTGCTTTAGGCAAATGTTTGTTTGCATCAGCCTGTTTACATTTTTGACAGAACCATCAGCCATTTCTGTGATGGACAGCTGCATTATTTGTGACATTTTTTCTTGTCAAAACTTATTTTTAAAACTGTAATTCTGTCTATGTATGTGTGCATATTTCGGGGTCGGGAACCGCACGTCTGTGTGCACACGGCACGCTTTAGATGTGTCAGTTAGCGCGAGGAAGATCATTTTCGAGTCTTGTCGGTCTTAATAACTATTTTAACATTAATCAGGTCCCGAACTTTATCTCTCTTAATAACCCTTTTAACATCAAGTAAGTGCTGCACTCTATTTTCAAATTCCTTAATTTTCTTAAACTGAAAAACAAAATGAGATACGCAAGTGGATGGACACGCATCCTTTGTGTATTACCGTAAAACTTCAAATAATAGCCGGGTCCCAAATAGACGCCTGTCTCTTTTAGACGCCTGGTGTGACGACAGGTTTGGGTAAATAAACGCCTGTCTCAAATAAAGGCCTGGTCTGTTTTTTAGTTTCGGGTTGTATTTAATCTTCTAAAACCCGTCAGATAGTCTGTTTAAGACAGTTCTATGGTGCAGATTACACACGCTAAAGTTTTGATTACCTGTAGATGTCACGTAACAGACACAGTCGTTCCGTTACTCATCACTATGACAACACAACGAGCTTCGTCGCCAGGATTGAGGTGATGATGACAGTAGCGAAGAGGCAATCGGGAGTCGGGACTTTTCCCTGTGGGCCGGTAGTGTTTTGAGGCCGCTGATAATAGCCGGGCTTTCAGTCTTTTGTCATGCATGCACTCCCGCCACACATTGTATTTCTCGCGCGGAAACACTATTTATCATATTTAATATGCTGCAGCGCCAAAATGTATCTGGCCGCACTGCTCTCTCTCTATCAAGCCCGTCTTCCCTAGAGTTCTAGTCGAGCGAGCCAATACAAAAAAAGAGAAAGAGGCTACACAATAGCCAATCAGAAAATAGCACTGTTGTATCTGGGTAAGATTTCACGCAACAACCAATAAAAAAAACATATCCTTGTTTGCTATATTTATACTGCCAATAATTTAAGACTGTTGTTATTACACAAACTAATTTGTTAAACACATTCAAATTAAAAATAAAACGTAATATGTGGTAACCTCCTGCTGTCATACTGGAACAATTAAATTAAAAGCCTGTCTCTTATAGACGCCTGTCTCTTTTAGACGCCTGGTGTGATGATAGGTTTGGGAAAATAAAAGCCCGGGCTATTATTTGAAGTTTTACGGTAATTAAGCATTAAGGATGGTACACCTCTCAGAAAACGTACAAAAAAAGATAATTTTATATGTTCAACGACCATTTAGAGGATTGGATTCGCTAGACGAGATCTTCATGTTCTTATTTTTATGAAAACCTCCGACTCTTTTAGACAACATGGGTGACATTTACTGTCTAAGTCTGCGTCAACTGTGAGCTATACCAAGGGTCAAACAGAAATTGGGCTTTGCGTTAAACGCACGTTAATAAAATTGGTGGCGTTAAAATTCATTTGCATTAATAAAAGATTTATAATGTCTTTATTATATAAAATGATATATCAGATAAAACCCAATTTACTTTCACATGTTGAGCTCTATCTGTTAAAAACTCCATCAGCCAACATATCAGAAATAATATTATGAACTTTTTTTGTCTTTCCACTAAGATATGAGGCTGATACAATAAAAAACTGATGAAAATAAATAAAAACTAATCCTACAAAAGTCTTTACCCCCTCAAGATGTGTTGAAACCATATTAAGTAGACTATTTATTGCATTGTCAACACCTATGCCTGACCTCTTGACGGTTTCATAGGACGCACGTGCGTTGTCGTGGTTACACATTTGGGCGGAAGTAGAAAAAAAAAACTGCTAACACAGCAGCCACATAAAAATGCAAATATCGTCCGGCCGATATATCGGGCCGATATTTGCGAGTTTTAAGTGTATCGGCATCGGCTGATACGTGGCTGCTGTGTTCGCCGTTTTTTTTTTTTTTGACATTAGTTACAGACAGAGTGCTTGAAGCCGCAAGCGATTGCAGGTCATGAAACTAAAAACAACCAACCTTTCCATGACAACTTCAAAAGCTCGGCCTAACAGCTGATCATAGCTGGACAAAGCAGGTTTTTATTTCTCATCTCTATGGGGAGGTTTCCAGGACAGGGATTAGACAAGTCCTAGACTAAAATAAATGTAAGAACTGTCCAAACTTATAACATCTCTTTTAAACATATCTTAAAATACATCAGTGTCCTGTGTTTTGCCTCAAAATGGACAAAAGTAATGTTTTTAGTAAGGCATGTTTGTTAAAACTAGTTATATTTCCTTATTAAACTAAGCTCTAGTCCTAGTTTAAGATAATTCCTGTTCGGGAAACCACCCCTATATTTGTAGTAGTAAAGTGCTAGAAATCAATATCCTTTGCTGATAGTTCCTCATCATTGTGGATAGTGCAGTTCATGGTACCATAGCACCCTCACCTGTTTTTACTATTTGTTAAATATACTTTTTTTAAGTTCAACAAATGTTACTTATTTTCATCATAGTGTAATTTTTATGATCTAAATTGAGTGAACAAAAAGCAGTATTGGCTCCAAATATCGGGTGAAGAAAATCGGCAGCCTGTATCGGCCATCGGCTAAGGCTGATGAAACAAAAATCGCTATCGGCATCGGCACTGAAAAATACATATCGGTCGATCCCTAGGTGTAACTAAACTTCTGGTCAATGTTTGATTAAAGGTCCAACTAGTTGCTAAACTGCACTCTGGAACAAATCGTCATTTCCAAAAGGGAGATTTGGCAGCACATTTTACACAGTAACATTTTACTCATAAACCCATACAGGGACTTTCCCATCTTACAATGGTTGAAGTCACCCATAACATAGTTTGGTGCATTTGACGATATCCCTTGAAGCCTTTGCACAGTTTTTAAAATGAGTTGGATTTTCATACAGGTATCAATGTTAGCCTTCAGGTGAATATACACGAGCTTAACAAATATCTGCGGGAACTCTCTTGGTAAATAATAGCGTCATAGGGATATAGATAAAAGCAATTTGGAAAAAAGTGCCAATTTAAAATTACACCATGGAAAAAGTGGGCTGGTCTTGGGCCTGAAACTCCCGGCCGAAAAGTGGTCCCACTCCGGCCCTGGTCATGACCCCTATAAATTTCCCTGACAGCCCAAATTGCCTTGTTTTAGCCTAGATGTCTAGACTGTTTTTAGCCTTCAACTAAATCCTTGAACTGCAAATATTTTTGTTTTGTAGCTGACAACTATGCAGTAACTGAGGAAAATAAAGCATGAGGTTGCAGCAAATGAAAGATGTTAAAAACAGTACTGTGTATGTACACTTTTGTTTTTAATATTTTATATTACAGATTTACTCTGTATGGTATTGTGCATATAGGAATATGTTGCCTTTAATACGGGAATGTTGTGGAAGTACAGTGAGACAGGATGTTTTGTTAACTCAGCAGTGGGAGAAAAGTGTCTGTGAGACAAAGTAATGCAAGACAACCTACAAATCGGCATCTTTAATTGAATTGTCAGTGTCTAGTAATACCATTAGGGGATAAGACCTATTTTGTCTCTGACATTTATCTGACTGCATGGCTTTTCCAGTAACATTTGTGCACATCAAATCCACTTCGTCAGTACTTTCTCTGTGCCACCCTCCTAATGGTGATTTTGAGAATCATTTGTGAAGAAGTTTTTTTTCCCATAAATACCGAACAGAGGGTGTGTATGTATTTGTTTTTGTGTGTGCAATCAGACACGCAATCACGTGGAAGGATTAAGCTCCGGGCTGTTGTCTTTTCCCTTTAGGTAATGAGGAATATTTATCTTCCATCTCATATGCAAAGTTTACCCAAGATTTGCCTCAGTAAGCCAGACAAATTGGCTCTGTGCATTTAAAGCAGTTGTTAGAAGCTGCACGATATGAAACAAAGCATGTTAATTTAACGCTGAGAGCCCAATCATCAACCACTAAGGATTTTCCCATCTAGCACAGTTAAAGAGTTAAAAAAAGCTAATTTGTTTCGATGGGGCATCCATTCCAGGATGGAATTTTAAAGGAATGTGTGGTGTGCCAGACAGGCAGCGGGATGACAATGGATGCAGTGGGCATGGGAATTAAAGTTAAACAATGGGACTTTTGTCCCAACTGCACTGTCCGATAATGAAGACACATTTAAAAGCTTACATGGTCCCGCTTTAATGTAGGCCTACATGGATGGTAACATAGTAGTAATGGTTATATTTTGAAATATGCACTTAGTGTTTTGTTATTTTTATTCAGCTACTAAAATATCTGTATGATCATAATTTCCAATTTTAACACTTTATTGTCACTCTAAGTAGCAAGAGTAAATCCAGTCAAATGTTGACAACATTGATCAAGGCGTGATCCAAGTAAGTGTTTATTCGTGCAAAAGAAACTTTCTTCTACACTGGATCTTTTGAGATGTGAGATACATTAAAGAAAACAATCCTGGTTCATAATTTAATAGCAAAACAGAAGGGTTAAGGGGGTTTATCTATTTTATTACAGCACTGCATACCATTATGAAATTACTGTGTCAAACAAAATGCCAAATATCCCAGAAAAGAGCAAGAAGCGGCATAATGTAATTAGTTCCTGACATTTGGTTGGGTGCTGTGGAAAATGTTGGTTTGACCCCCAAGTGTTTTGTATTATCATAAGGGATGGGAAGATTCCCCGATTCGTCCGGTGCATAGGCATAAAAAGTTAACAATGCGATGCATCGGTTTAAAAACTGTGCATATGAACAAAAATTTGAATTTGCATTGCGATGTATTGTGTCAATGTTTTATAACATATATTACCATATTCTGGTTGTAGATGCCATTTTCTTGTATTCTGGTGCCAGTGCTTGTATCAACTTAGAAAATGTGAAAAGAAAGAACTGACCAGTAACTTAGTTTGGGTAAACCATTCTCTGCAAGCATGTGAAAAAATAGGTCATTGAAATTTGGCTTCCCTTGTGAGGTCAGAAGGGGATAATACCGCCTCTTAATCTGCACTATCCTACCATGGCACTGCCTTTTACTACAGAGATCAGCTCATTTGTCTTTTAAAAGGACACACCCAAAAATGGCACATTTTTGCTCACACGTACAAATTGGCAATTTTAACATGCTATAATACATTTTCTGTATGGTATTTTAAGCTAAGACTTGACAAACGTACACTGAGGACACTAACAATTTATTTGACGTCTTAAAAAATTATTGTGAAATGTCCCCTCGAAAAAGTGGTTTTATAATGGTTCCGATTGCCATGTAGAAATCCAATGTGTGTATCATATTAAATTCCTTAGAATCATATTGTATGGCATCGTGTTGAACCGAATCGAAATCGGACAGCACGGCTTCATAGTGGTGTGAATCACATCATATGGAATCGGGAGCTGCTTCATATGTATTTTTAATGTATTGTATCATGCATCCAGATTCAGTTACGGAGATGCACATCCCTAATTATCATTATTAACAGAATCTGTAGATTTGCCGTTTTTTTGTTTTTAGAAATTCTGACCTGATCTGTTAACTCTCAATTAAAGGGTTTCTTTCTGTGTTTAAATGTCTCTAAAGTGGTTTCACGTTGTATTAGTGATACTGAGAGTCTTGTCTAAAAAAAGTCTACTTCTGCTTAACATCATTCAGACTCGTTGTGTCCAATTATTTGGATAGGCCGTCAAAGTTCTGTTCTTTCATGAGCTACTGCATTAGATCTGATCAGGAGGAGCATAACAAAGCTTATTCTTTTTATTAAAAAAAGCAGAAATCAGAAATGGTTATCATGGTATATTATTAACTGATTATAGATCCTTTTGCTCTTTGTGTTGGTTTGTGTGGTGAGGATGGTCTGGTTGTGACTGATGATTAATTATTAAAGGGATAGGTCACCCAAAAATGAAAAATTTGATAAATGTTTGTAACTAAGCTGATCAGAGGCCCCATTGACTTCCATAGTAGCAAAACGAATACTATTATAGTCAATGGGGCCTATGTTACACACATTCCTTGAAATGTCTTCCTTCGTGTTCATCAGAACAAAGAAATTCAAACAGGTTTGTAACAACATGAGAGTTTGTAAATGATGAAGTTTTTTATGTCACACAATAAGTGATTGTAGGGATAATTTTTTTTAAAAGCAGAACAGGCCTAATTGTATGAAAAGTTCAGAGCACATATATCTGTGGCATGTTCAAATAAATAATATTATATCAAATCATAAACACATTATTTCCACATTGCTAGTGTTTGGAGCGATCTGTTTGTATTTAAATCATTGCTGAAAAGAGTTTTGTACGAGATGCTGGTAAATTAAGCATCGGCCCCTACAGGGTTTCTGTTAGAAAACTCGCAAGTCATGCAGCTGATGATGATCTTTCAGTAATCACTAATCAAAGAGTTAATAGTAAAAGGTTTCTAAAGTGGATTAAATGTGCATGAAATCAATAAACAAGACACTTAAATGTCTGCATTTATCATAGTAAATAAAACATCAGGCTGACTAGGATTGTAAAATATTTATATGTTGTTACAATACTTTGTATTTACAAACAGTATATTGCAACATGCTCACATAAGCAAACATCAGCGTACCTAAAATGTAAAAATATTATGCCACTTTTTCAATACTTTTTGCAATACATTGCCTTTTTAAAGGTGCATGCCTAGCAGAAAAACAGCTTGATGCTTTTTTCAGCTTTTTTACCAAATTGAAACTAGACAAGTACTTACTTCCCAAAAACCAAGTTGTCTTTGAAGAGAGTGGGTAACCTCTTTGAACACCTGAGCTGTTCTTAAATTTTTCCACTTTCCACTGTCAGTGCTATCTCTACCTTCTATTATATATATATATATATATATATATATATATATATATATATATATATATATATATATATATATATATATATATATATATATATATATATATATATATATATATATATATATATATGCAGACAATAGTGCAACATTCAGCATCGATACAACATCTCAATATCTGAACTTTTTCAACATTGGCTTTTCACGCAGAGAGACGGCACAGATAACAGCTGAATTCAAATCCCAAAGGGAGGAAAAGAACACCATTAGAAGCCCACATGCTGTCATTTCACGCCTCAACTCTTGTTATGTGCGTCGTTGTTTGCTATGCCCAGTTTCCGAATGGCTGATTTACAAGGGCTGAAATTAATTGCGGTGCGAGCGTTTGCACATACACCCAAAGGACGGTTCATCATCGCGTAGAGTGACAAATCATAGCCGTTAAAAACTACCAGCTTGATCAATGATAAAAATTCAGGAAGCGGCTGCCCACACTGGACACTTCTGTCATGCTGTGGTCGTCCTTTGAGAATCATAAATTGGAAGAGAAGCTTTTCAGTGCTGACACTTGTAATATAATAACTGTTTAAGCATTTGAGTGAATCTTATGAAAACGTGTAAGCTTCACACCAACTGTATTTGCATAAAGGACCATCAGGATTGCATTGTGACATTGTTTGCTTAAGAATAATAAATACTGTTATACATTTAAGATTTCAGTGATGACAACTCAAAAATGTTTGTATGTTAATGTATATTAAATCTTGGTGAAACTAGATTTGCTTCTGCTGATGCTGCTGTTCCAAAGCAAGAGTTTGCTAAAACACACATGCTGCAGTGGACATACAAGTACCTCTGCACAATAACCCATAAACAGATCTACACAAAAAAATCATGTTAAATAGTACTAAAAGCTTGTAAGCATAGGGTAACCATTTTAGCGATATAGAGCACCTAAATAGCACCTCTATAGCATGACTAGCACCACTTGTGATTCAACATAGCACAATGGTTCTACACAAGGCGATGCTTGGCACTAAAAATGGTTACCCTATGATTACGAGCCAGTGAACCATTTTAGCAGGTGGAGCTGGGGGGGAGCTGGGTAATTATTAGCCACACTACTAACAAGACTTATAGTGAAGGTAGAAGCAGCATGCATTGTTGTTGGTTTAAGTCACGTTGATCAGGCGGATCACAAGAATATCTATCAGTTTGCGTCTCTCGATTTTTTATGACTGAACAAGGTAATTTAAATCAGCATAACAGTCAGAATTAGATATTTTTTATATGGTTAAGATGATTGATTATTGGTTTTCTTAATTCCCATGAAAATTATTTTTTGACCCAGCAGTCTGTCAAAGAAGGACAAACCCAACCTATTGAGTTGTAATTTAACCTATGCTGGGTTGTTTTATCCCCAAATGATGGGTTGTTTAAATCCATTGTTGGGTCAAATAACGTATAAACATTTTCTGGGTTAATTTAACCCAACAGCTGGATTTGTCACTTTTTGACCCAGCGTTGGATTGAAAATAACTCTGCATTTTTTAGAGTGTGATGTCACATTACACTTAAAGATCCTAAAAATAGGTTTAATATTCTTCAATCAAACTGTAATTTTATTTTTATTTTTGGTGTGCAATATGACCCGGTCATGTTCTTAACATGTTTAGTGGGGTTTACCTATTTGTTAAGGTGATAATAACTGTAATGGAAGCCTGCGTGTAGTATAGGTGATGATTAAATACACATGATTCAAACTCCACAGAAACAATCACCCAGCATGTATCTCATCTCGCAGATGATAAAGATCGATAGAGGGGGCCGCAAATGGATCCAATAGCGGCGTGGGGGTCTCGTTGTCCACTTGAAGCTTTAGAGGGGCTTTTTACGGGAGCGCGTGGGAGTTACTGCTCAGCCCGACAACCACTTCAGCAAGATGACTGATGCCGGTAAAACAGAAGGAGATCATCATTAATTGATGCAGTGGCAAATGTAGGCGGCTTTAGAGAAGGAACACACACACTCTCGCACTTAAACATGCACTTGCAGGAGGACAAAGGCCAAAGTCGTGTCTGCTGTAGAGCAGGATGCATTTGAATATTGAGGCTGGGTAATGCTAGCATTTAACGGCTCCATTATCTTTTCCGCTTGGGAATTGCGATGCGAAGTAGTTTACATTTCGGTGTTTGGACTCAGGGTTTTTCTTGTTTCATTTGGATGTGTTTTATGCTCAAAACATTTGCTTTAGAATGCTCTATGAAAATAAGTAATAGTCCTCTTATTGTTTCATGTCTTTTCTAACATTATTACACAGCTTTTCTGAAATACTTGTTGGTTATTTGTAGCATTCTGCAGTTAAAAACTCTTCTATAGGGCTTGGTAAACTGTATAATTGCCCATTGTCCCTAACAACTAATCACTTATTGTCACACCCTTCACTTTGTCAGTTCAGTGTCTCTCATAGCACCATGGTGCCTTTCTTCTTACATTATTAAATCATTTCAACTTAAATCAGTACTGCATGTCTATTTACTTTAAGTAACAGTATGTAAAAAAATTATATCAATTAATCATAAAATGGCCCTGATATGTCACTAGACATTGAGAAATCATTTTCCTTTCAAACACTTTTATCACTGACAACAGTGGTCTGGCCAGGATATTGTCATTTAAAAAGTGGAGTTGCAGCCCTCAACTGATGTTTATGTTGTCATTTTGTGTATTGGCCACCAGTTGTGTGATTGCAGTACCAGTTTAAGCCACAAGTTTTGTGATTGCAATACCAGTTTTGGCCACAATCCTACATACTGTTCCTTTAAGTGGCCAGAATTTGTGATCGCAGTGTACGTGGTGGATTTTATTCTGATAGTAATTCTTTAATATACGAGGGTGCTAGGCCATTTAAGGCTTTGTAGGTGATTGGTAATATTTTAAATTGTATGCAATATTTAACTGGTAGCCAGTGTAAAGATGCCAGAATTGGACTTATGTGGTCATACATTTTAGATTAAGTAAGCACTCTTGCGGCGGCGTTAAGTCTGACCCACAAAAATACGTAAATATGCCCTCTCTATACATACTTTCTGAAAATAAGCTATTTGTAGTTATTTTACTCTAAATCCTAAAATTGTTTAGTGGTGGCCAATGATTAATTGTGATTAATCGCATACAAAATAAAAGTGAGTTTTTATATATTTGTATGTGTTTTGTGTGTAAGTATTGTGTATATTTAAACAGAAACACACACATGTATACATTTCAGAAATGTATATATATATATATATATATATATATATATATATATATATATATATATATATATATAAAAGGCATACCTGAATTTAAAAGAGTACCCATATTCTTTACAGTAAATTGATAAATGATGATGCAACTTTGGAGCCGCTGGCTGGGTCCGCAGGGTTTAAGGAGTTAATAAAAAAACTGACAGTCACTTAAACTTACAGCCTTTTCTGCTTAGGGCAAATAATATTCTTATGAACCACTTTAGGCCATCTTAAAGTGAGCTGAGCCAAAGAACTGAAATTCCCAAATTTGATCATCCTCTCTGGGTTTGAGATGATGACAGCTGACTATACATAAGAGTCCTAAGAGTCTGAAGATGAAAGATGCTTTTTCGTTTGTTCTTTTTCATTTGTTCATCATTACATATATTCCAGATCTGTAGCAGCTGTGAGCTCTGCTGAGCGTTGTGCTAACTGACATGCTGAGAGATAGCAGGTGGAAACCAAAACGTATGTGTGTCTCCTTGGCTCTTTATAACGATACATCATATGACCTTAGAATTCAAATAATCACGACCAGCTCTGAACCACCAGTTGACACGTCATAGAGCAGATCACAACGTCTGTCTGTGTGTTTGTGATATGTCTGTATATGTGTGTCTGCCTGCCTGCTTGATAATTGACATGCTGTAAAGCAGCAGGAGAAGCCTTGTTTATGTTCTGCCACTGAAGACAGCCAGTGGGGGTTGGACACTCTGTCAATGCACAGCCTGAAGGACCCAAACTTGGCCTGTCGCTGATGGCCTTGGTGTCTGCTAAGATATTACAGCCATCTGGTTATGACACCCAGCCCGATCGGAGCCTAACAAGCCATAATGAGCACAGTTTTAGGGCAGATCTGGGTTGTCTACTTTTTGCCACAGACCCAGTTGTAAACGAAAACCACAGCAAATGCACGTGTTTGTGTCACAGTGGCTTAATCCCAGTTTGAATAATACTGTACTGTATAGCAGTGCTTCTCAATTGCTTGTTTAACTCCTTCCCCCCTGCCAGCTCAAATATGGGTAGGTTTCTTCAAAAACACAAAATTTTGAGCAAAAAGCTGAGATAATTGCTTTTTTATGAAGTACTTTTGATAGAGATCCGATTCAGAGCGATCCTCAAAACATACACGGAGTTCTTTCTCTGCCACGTGAGGCGTTACTTCCGGGTTGTATAAATTGTGGAAGATTAATCCCAGTTTGGAAGGTCATGGATAATGTACCTTGTGGATAAGAGCGTTATTGCGGATTGCCGGAAATAGTTGTCATTGACAGGGAAGCGTTTTCACTTAATTGACGAGTTAACTCATCAATGGCGGGGAAAGAGTTAAAGACTTATATTTTTTGGATGGTGACCTAATTTGTTAATCCTGGCGCAAATTAACCCATATTTAGGAAACTATGAAGTGTTTTCAATTTGTATAGCTGTGCTCATGGTTTTTGAGGATGTGGGCATCACACAACATGTCCATCTGCCTTATCTGGCTAGCTTCTACCAAGCAAGTTTTTGCCAAAATACCATAAAGTTTGAAGGATTATATGGTTAGTTGCATATGTTGCTTGTAATATTTTGTATTAGCATAGTAAGCCTTTCAGAACTAATTTACAATGTGCATCTGTTCATCGTTTCGGGATAATATTGCCCTCAATCTCTTGCATTAAAATAAGTTCTCTATAGTATTGACTTGTGTGTTCTGTTACTTGCTGTGTTTAAATGTAGGAATATAAAGTTTAAACTGAATTTTATGAATGGGGAACTGTAGCATGCAGGGATCCTTGAAAGTTTGTGTATCTGGGGATTCAAGGCCCTGGAAAGTTTTTTGAAAACATACATACATAGATAAAGGTCATTGAAAGTGCTTAAAGTTTTCTGGAAAAAAATCCATATTATTCTCTGTGTAGTGTAGGACAATATCATAAAAATTCTAGACTTTTTAAGCAAACGTGCTAAACTAATCCCTTTAAATTCTTATATCTTCTGCATGCAAATGTTGATTATTACCAAAATGCTTTTTTGCATAGTTGTGTTTTACACATGAAAACGTCTTGGGTTACAAGAAGCTGCTTCTCCCTTGCCATACTTTCCGTCTTTGGCAATATTTCAGATAGCGATATACTAGTCTCCGTTTTATATCTGAAGTTACCCAGGGCTCCAGACTAACTTTTTCCACTAGGTCCTAGTGGAAAAAGTTAGTCTGGAGCCCTGACAGGGTGACTAGGAGCACAGTGGCCCCCAACTGAACATTTTAGGAGCGCAACCAGAAAATTTAGGGGCACACACCAAAAATCAACATGCTTACCAAATACTGTATTACTAATAAATACTTTAATGAAAGATTCAGAAAGTACAATTTGCTGTTTCAAATTCAGTGTCACATCACAAAAAAAGGTCAAATTTACTGGTCGCACACTCTCAAATTTTGGTGGCAAAATGCGACCAATTGGGGGCAGTCTGGAGCCTTGCCTGTACATAATTACAACGCAAATGTCCTAAGCATGTACATAGTTATTTACTAAAAGTTGTACATTTTGCTCTTTCAGAGAAATAACGCTGGCCGTGTAGCTTTCTGTCAAAAAACTTTATTTAAACCGTGTCATTAACAGAATGCAGCAGAAACACTCACCTTAACAGGTTTTATAAATCCCTTATTAAAACAATTAATTTACGTACACATATCCTATACATTAATTTTGTGTGACTGATACGCTGTAAACCGGGTGAATTTAGATCATAATTTTGAATGTAAGTCAATGAACCCCTCTGCCGGTTGGGCTTACCAAGATGGTCGCTCGAACTATGCGCTGGCTTCATCTCACGTTGTTACGTTAAGCGTTCTATGTGCAATCCAGTCATTTATATAGATCAGTGCATTAGACCAATAGATGGAGGGTAGGCGGTCTCTTGTGGCTGTTCAAACTTGTTTTCGACCATATGCGCGTTTACACCACAAAAGCTGAATGAATCTCATTGAGCTCACAGTAGCTGGGTTTACATCCAAACATGAAACAAATCTTTTCAAAATTCAAGAAAAACAAACAAATGCGAATTATTCACGTTTTCATCAAGCTGTTTGAGCAAATGACGTTGGTACTGGTAACCCAGTAACAAAGCACCTTAGAAAATGGACTGCATTAAATTTCAATTGGACAAGTTATACATTTACTAGCAGTGGAGCTTGTAATTGCCAAACTGAATGCTGTTCACAGAAGAATAAAAGCTGAATTTTTTATTCAGGCACTTGCAGCAAGAGAATTATGATGACCCCCATACATGGGACAGACAAATTCAGCAGAAAAAGCTAGAAAATCAGTCACGTGGGTTTAATGTTCACTACGTCAGAATTTATTCAGCAAATGCATTTCCATCTCCCATTATTCGCATTTACTCTGTTTAGCATAAAAGTCAAAAACCACCTCAAGCGAGCGTAAAAACTTTTTTGCGAATTGAGGTATTTTTTATGTTACTGATGCTTTAAAATGCGCATAAATTCAGAGTGATGGAAACCCAGCTGGTGTCAGTAGGACTCACGTCACACTTAACCGTATTTGAGTGCGTATTGCTCCTCCCAGCACATTATCATTTCAGTTTTAATGAAAAGTCTAATAAGTGTAATGAGAAAGGGGAAACAGCCCAGACAATGCTCATGGGATGAAAACACTCAACGCTGTGATTTTAACTTTATAATTGCAGTAATCTGTGTGCTTTTGTCTTGTGATGTTAACAGAAGCCAATGATAAACGCTTGAATTAAACTGATTCTGATCTGAACTAATACTGACCACAGTGGACATAAAGACCTCACATACTGTAGTCATATCTGTCATTGTCGTACTTGCAATGTCACTGGCAAAAGACAGATAAACAATGCCATGCTAGTCATTTTTAAGCCAATACCTCTGGAGCACTTATTAATGTCTGCGCTGTACGTTAATGAGTAATTTTAAATGTCTCATGCCAGAAGAATTACAGGCTTTATGCTGCTACAATAAAGCCCCCTACCACACACCCCCACCCTCGACTTAGCAAAGAGAAAGCTAATAACTGTCACAGATTTAGACAAAGGCTATAATCAGGTTCTTGTGTTTTAAAAAATGGCCGCTAAGACCTGTCACCAGTAAAGTGGCTCTGATTTCTAAGATTATTGTGTTAGCTTTTCTTTGTTCAAGCTGTATCACATGCAAAAAAACTAGCGAATGTATTCTGTAGGCCTACTCCATTTACTCAAACAGAGAAGATAACATGGGGGGTGGAAATGGGATGCACTGATGATAGAGAAAAAACTTTGACATTATAAACAGTACTTATTTTTTATGTCTATTAAAGGAATACACCACTGTTTTTCAATATTGTACTATGTTCTTACCTCAACTTGGACGAATTAATACATATCTATCTTTTTTCAATGCGTGCACTTAATCTTTGTACAGCGTGTCGTGATTGTGTTAGCATTTAGCCTAGCCCCATTCATTCCTTAGGATCCAAACAGGGATGAATTTAGAAGCCACCAAACACTTCCATGTTTTTCCGATTCAAAGACTGTTACATGAGTAGTTACACGAGTAAGTATGGTGGCACAAAATAAAAGTGGCGATTTTTTTTAAGTGGATAAAAAATGAGAACTATATTGTTTGGCGGAAAAGCACTTAGTTTGCAGCACTTCGACCTTGGCGCGCAGTAACATCAGCACTCAAACTTAGTGCTCTTCCGCCAAACAATATAGTTCTCATTATTTATCCGCTTAAAGAATCAGCCCGTTTTACAGTATTTTGTGCGCCATATTTACTTGTGAACTACTCATGTCTTTAAATATGGTGTTTGGTGGCTTCCCTGTTTGGATCCCAAGGAATGAATGGGGCTAGGCTAAATGCTAACACATTCACGACGCACTGTTCAAAGATTAAGTATGTAGACTATTAGGGATGCGCCGATACCACTTTTTTGGAGTACGAGTACGAGTACTTGCATTTCAGTACTTGCCGATACCGATACTGAGTACTTAATAAAAAACATGATTCAAATTTACAGGTAACAGCTTTAGTCATATAATTTAACAAAAAAACAAGTGACTAGTTTTCCAGTTTGTTGTAAACTCTGCCTCTTTGGACAACACAAGAGCCATTAACCCCTTACACGCCACTCAAACATAGACATTTCTCAGACCGTGGTATCGATCCCTGGTATCGGGGGACTTTTAACGAGTACGAGTACTTTAGAAAATGTGGTATCGAGGCCGATACCCGATACCAGTATCGGTATCGATGCATCCCTATAGACTATGTACTCTAAATAAAATGGTGCTATGTAGCACTAAAAGTTGTTCACTAGATTGTACTCATAGGGGAACCACTTTATTTTGTTTCACTTGGAATTACGTCACAATCCAGAAGTAAAGTCGATCGCTACTTCCGGTTTACTTTGACTTTAAAGTGGTTTCTTTATGAACAAACCTCTTACCAGTATCGGAAGTAATATCTCAACATTGCCCAAATCCTTTTCTCTGGCCAATATGATAACTGTTATGCTTAATAAATTATTCCCTTCATGTTTGTTACACTCAGTGTGACTCATCAAAAACAGTTTGATTACCCTTTTCCATGTTTTTTTAATGTTTTGTCTGTGTGTTTATGTGTGTACGTGTGTGTCCTACTAGCCTTCGTAACTCTTCTAAACGGTGACCAGGCACAGGATGCCATCCGAAATCTGCACCAGTCATCAGTCCGCGGCCGTGACATCACCGTCCAGCTACAGCCCACGGACTCTCTCCTGTGTGTCACCAACCTGCCGTACACAGTCACTGCCACCCAGTTTCAGGAGCTGGTGCGGGCTTATGGCAACATCGAGCGATGTTTCCTGGTGTACAGTGACCTTACGGGACACTCCAAAGGCTACGGCTTTGTGGAGTACATGAAGAAGGACTCAGCCTCCAGGGCACGGTCAGAACTCCTGGGCAAACCTTTGGGCGACCGGGCACTTATGGTGCAATGGGCCGACGTCAACCAGCTGACCTCTACTGACCACCTTCACTCCAAGTGCCTGTGCGTGGATCGCCTGCCGCTAGACTTTGAAGATACAGAGGAGCTGGCGCAGATTTTTTCAGAGCACTACAGAACTGTCTTCTGCCAGGTGAGATGTAGAGAGGAGAAGGGGGTTGGGGAAATAACTGATATGGCTTCAGTAGTATGAATTTACAAAAATTTGTGGTTGGGTAATCATTTTTCTTTGTATAATTGTAATTGTGGTAAGAGATAAATGTTTAATTTTATTAAAAATAATAAGAAATGTGTTTAATAGTGACTTTGAGCTTGATGATGTAAACATATACACTGAGAAAAAAATCATTAAATTTACTCCATTTTTTTAAGGTAATAAATTTATTTAAGCAATGCAATAAATTTCTTTTTTCTTTAATGTAACTTAAATTGATTGCAACCACTTACCTTAAAATTGAATAAATTGAATGAATCATTTTTTTCAGTGTAGAATGTGAACATATAGCATATGGCCATGGTGGGTGCATTGTGCAATTATTAATGATCCCTGCCCACCCACTTTTCTGTGATGTTTTTGTTACCACTTAAAATTTTCTTCTGCTTGCATTTTGTTGTTTTAAAATGGTTGCTTGCGTGTTAGCTATACAACTTCCAGTCATCTGAAAATTGCTGATGGTTTGATTTGGCTACAGAGGTCGAGTTACCAGACATGGCGGCAATGACTTGTGCAAAAATCCTACCGGGCCCTCATTCCTCTCTCCATGGTGTTAATAAGAGAGAGCTTTTCACCATGCAAACCTTTTTCAAAAATCAATACGGCCTGGGAAAACTGCCTTTAAGTGCTGATGCAGGATATGGTTTCCTCAACCTTCATTCTAATCAAAACCATTTAAGCTAAAGGGCAACACTGACTTTAGATCTGGAGTTATAGCCAATATCAGCCGACGCAGAAATCGATACAGTACACCGTATCAATCCCATGATGCTTTGCAGAAAGAGGTTTGAAGATGCATTCTCCGGACTTTGACCTCGAATTACATCACTGCGCGCTTTCAGGGCTTTTTAATACTCATGCTTTGCTTCCAGAATCAATATTGGAGCTCTCTATTGCCGCCTCCAGTACTGAACAGAAATAAGTCAAGCGACCGAGCGAGTGATTCAGCTCATTTGTGTGCAGAAGATGCCGGAAGATAAGATGTAAAATACGCAGAGAGAAAATGACAGAAACTGTCTCATTAATATTCAGGATGTTTTTAATGATCTGAAAATGACTTTTCAGTAATGATCTCCTTATTGAGATGTGTTTAAATGCAGTAGTTCTTGTAGGGTTTGTGCAGTCATTCTGTTTTACTACAGAAAGTCTTATCAAAATAGTATAACATAATCCAGTAGTAGGGGATTATTCACCACGAAATTTAAATGCTGGCATCATATTTACTCTCTTGGGGGCACTAAGACCAAGACTAGGGCCCATTAGCTGCGACACTACATTATAAATATTTATTACCTGGCTCGTTGGAATGCTTGATTCTGATTGGCCAGTCGCAACATGCAGGTTGTTATTCCCAGATAATAACCTCTCAAAACTAATAACACACGGAAATGCGGATGCTGCAAATAATTTTCACAAGACAGTTTAATATTACACAAAAATTCATTATAAATATGTCTTTTAATAACATATATGATCAGTGGCGGATTTATCAAATTGGGGGCCCAAGGTGAAGGTATGTCCAATATATAAAAGAGAACGAACATTTTTTTTACTCCAAAATGAAGATGGAAAGCAGAGAACACACAAAGTGTAGCACTACACAAACCAATAGACAACACGAACAGTAAATGAGGGAGAAAAAATTTTAATCTGATGTTGCACAAAAACCAGCAATGCTTCAAAGCCAATGTTGTTGCTAATCTTTCACAATCAAGTCCACAATCAAGTTTTATATTGAAAATAAGTAATTGTACGTGTTTCCCCAAATCGGTTTTTAGTTTAAAAAAATCATTGGCAATTAAAGAGTAAAAATCCAGGATTTTTTATTAAACATTTAGCACTTAATCGGGACTGAGGTTGATTAACAGATTCATGCAAAAAAATTTAAACCAAATATTTATCTGACTTTTACAGCAGTTTAATTTAGTGGATATTTTCTTCACGAACATAACAAAAGGGTTGTGAATTTTCTCACAGTGTATTGTTAAGCATTTTCCCAAAATATGTGTTAAAATAAGATTTGTCACCAAAAATCATTCCATTTGCTGAAACACAGAGAAGGATGTGGCCAATTTAAGACTCAACATCACCAAATAGTGAATGAAAACATATCCAACATAACTTAAGGGTTAATTAGTTTTTTCTGTAGGAATGTATTTACTTTACCACGGAATAATTTTTTTCAGTGTAGGGCTAAGGCTATTACTAGTAGAACTAGGCGGTTGACTCACCAAAGCCCCATTTTCGCGTTTATATTTGTCTTGATTCGTCTCTGTGTACTTTCCCAGTCCTCCTGTCACTCTGTGTTTGTCTTTCGCGACGCGCACCATTACGGACTAGTCCTTTTCATTTTTGTAAGTAGGGGGTGTATGTGTGTGGTGACAGATAAACATGAACTGGACATTTTAACTACTATTTCAAAGTTTCAACGTATTTCTTAAAAATAATAATACAATTTACAATGCTTTTGAAATGTTCATGATGATAAGTGTTTTATTTATTTATTAGGTTGGTTGGCGGCTGCTTGGGGGCCCCTACCAGCCTTCATATTAGGGGGGCCCCAAGCAGCCACCTACCTATACCTCTATGTTAAGACCGCCTCTGTATATTATATTATATTTACAAATTAATATTTAATGTTCCTTACCTTACTTATGAGGTAAATAGCCATGTAATAAGCGGGATAATTTACAAGTAGCCGGTTTTTATCACAAAATATGCCCCTTAAGTGTGATACAAGACTCTCTGCTTCGTATCGTGTCCTGATCGCACTGTCTGGGCTTATTTCTGCGAAAACAACCTGCTACCTATACATTATCACATACATAATACTGTACTATTGAAAATTGACAGTTCACATTGACTTTAAAATCTGCATAATTATAGTATAGTTCATATATCATGCATTGACCAAGTCACATTTAACTTTCCTACAACATTCTCAGAAAAAAAAGGTACAAATGTTGTCACGGGTACCGTACGTTTTTAAAGGTCCTAATATGTACCATTTTGGTACAGATATGTTCCTTTGAGGTACCAATATACACCTTTTAGGTAGGTACCGTCCTAGTAACTGTAGGAGCTGTTTACATGTGATATTATAAAATGGCAAAATACTTAAGTTTGTGGGAGCAATGTCAGATGTTTTGCATGTTAGGAAATGTCAGCTCTATTAGATGTATTCAAATATGCATCTCTCTCTCGTTTTTCTTTTCTTTTCCTCTTGTCGCATCCCACGTCATAACTCTTTCTTGTGCCCCCCCCATCCTCCTGTCACTTGTCTTTCTTGTGTCTTTGAGACACTCTTGAGAATGACAGTAGTTATGTTATTAGATGACTCAGCGTGGTTGTGAATGGCATGTTCTGACCCAGGTCTACTCTGGCACATTCGACAGGTCCTGGCTTAATGCAAAGACTGACAGCCAGACACACACAGTCTAGAAACTTCTGCATCTGCTTCTGCAAACTTCTGGGGGGTGGGGGGTTCAGGTTATTTCCAGGGGATTTTGTCAAATTAATCTTTGGGGTATTTTCATGTGGCTGTTACTGTAGATAAGGTTGGGCTTGCACAATTTGTATGATGCTAGAACAGTTAGACTGTCTTTCAGTTATTTTATGGATTATATTTTTTAGTCAAATGAAACGTCAAAGAAGTATAGTGTGACGGTGATGGTCATCCTGGCTAAACAAGCTTGAAAATATACTATATGTACAATGAAAAGCTTCTGTTTTGGGTGTATTTATTCTTTTTTAAGTTGCTAAACCCAAAACCAGAATTTGAATCCTAGATTAACGTCTTTGCACATTTCTTCCTACTGGACAGTGTGGGTTTATTATAAAGGTTTTTAAAAGGTCATGCCTTTCTACCTTTATTCCCTCAACCCTCGGTTTATGTGCATTGTCTAGGACTGGTACTTGCAAGTACCCGATGTATTGGCTAGCATAATTTAATAGGGAAACAGCATCAATGTTGTGTGCCGATTTTGACATCAAAGGGATAAAAGTTTTTGATCTTTTTGCACTGAGGAAATTTTTTTTTAGGTATTGTTTAATTTGAATGACCTGCTGCTTGATCTGCTGTATGTTTGTTTGTTTTTCTTTTGTCTCTTTTTTTGTTTGTTTATCTGACCTCTGACCTGACACTTTCTGTAGATTTTGAATGCTGTCATAACAGAAACAAAAAAAAACAACAACATTCATCTTAAGGCGGGTGCTTTGGTACTTGAAGGTACATTTTAAATAATTTACTTTTTAGTCATTTATTATGGAAATGTTAATATTGATCCCAGACATTTTAAGTGATCTGGGTTTGAATGCTGCTGCAATATTAATGACTACATAGTGATTCCTTTATAAATTACACTGTGCAAATTAGATGCGAAAGATGACCCAACAATAGGTTAAAACAACCCAGCAGATTGGGTTTTAACCAAGGGGCAACCTTTCTAAATAACATCCCAGAGTGTAAGCAGGTACTGTATGATTATAAAAAAAAATTGAAAACCCCAAAGCTCAAAATTCACATGACTATACAGACATTCCCATTTACAAAAATATCTGGATTGTAAAAATCCGAAAATGCTGCTTATTTACATGTTTTTGCTCGTAACTTTCTCATTTTATCAGATATTTGCATGAAATTTTAACAGAAGGTAGAATTTTGTTAGTTCTTTCAAATAAAATCATGAACATTTACTGTTTTAGTTGAAATGGGCATTAGACTTTAGTTGGAATGGGCATCGGACCCATGGTAACCATGGTTTTTAGAACAATGCCTGCAGTGGACGTTCTGACAGGACGCATAGTCTATTACCAGAAACGTAATATAAAAATTTCTGCAGTTTATTTAAATGCAATCTCCTCCATAGATTTAGTTTATCATGTTTCAGTACCAAGATAAAAGATATATATTTTGGTCCACCTACCTTTTATTTGTGTCCAGACTCCAGAGTTTAGTGGAAGCACACTGACCGTTTGAATGTGACACAAACTTTAAAAAGAAATATTTCCTGTCTATTTAAAGTGGAAGTGTATATTATTTTAAAATGCATTGTAATGTACCAGTTTAGTATGCAAACTGCAAAGACAACTTTAAGTACGAAAGAACACAATTTTGACTTGTGGTTCATCCAGTGGTATAAGTTTGGGTTGGATTTCCTGTTCATCGAAACAATGGAAGACGGGATGGGGTATGGGAGGCATGGTAGGACTGTTTGCAAAAACTTTAGTCAAATTCTAGAAACCAGAATGTCTTGTACACTTGATGAGGATTTTAAAGCCATGTACAGGTGTGGTTCCCATTCTAGAACCATTCAAGGCCCCCTTGTTGCCCACAACAACATTTTGAAGGCCCCCCACTGACTCTAGAAATCATGTGGGCCCCGGCTCCTTGGGTGGGAAACACTGATGTACAGTACTTGTTGACTCTTTATGAGATCCCAAAGGACTGTAGCTCCTAACAGTCTTGGTGAAATGTTTTTATTATGGCTTTTCCGTGATGAAATAAATATGTATCAACTTGACCTCCAATAACCATATAGCACATATCTAAAGGTATATGTGCTTTTTCTGCTATGAGTATGATTTTCTCATAACCTCCCACACTAATAGTGCCTCAAAATGGAACTATACAGTATGTCTTGTGCCATGTTACATAAGGTTGAATTATGTACTCCTGACCTGCCTTGGCATTATTCTTTCATTGATACTTCTCAGTGCCCCCACCTTCCCAGAATCCCACTGGGGTCTCCGCATCACTCTCAAAGGTCAACCATTTACTATATGAAATAAAGCATGTCTGAGCCAGAGGGAACAAACCTTGCAGACATTTAGACACAGTATTTGCTTTTGATAAAGTGCTTTATGATGTCGGGTATGCTGTTGGTGTTGGTTTAAAACGAGTTGCTAGCTATATTGATTTCCCTGGCTTGAGGTCAGAAATAGCTAGTGGTTGACTGCATCCATACACAGCGGTATAACACACAGACATTTACACCATACAGCCTGACCGTCTCTCCAGACTGTCTAGACCAGAGGTCACCAACGCTGTTCCTGGAGATCAACCCCAATCAAACACATCTGAAACTGGCAATCAAGCATTTCAGGGCTACCTAAAAATTTGAGACAGGTGTTTTGGAACTAAAATATGCAGGAGGGTAGATCTCCAGGAACAGGGTTGGTGAGCCAACAGAAAAGTTCTTCTTATGCCCGTTTGAGAGTATTTCTAGCTCTAGTATTTGGAAACTTTTGGTTATTTTTTGTGAGATGTTAATGGTCTAATAAGAGTCAATGGATTGTGTTAAGCTATGCTAAAAGTGCTAGCGCCACACCCGGAGATCGGCCGAATGGATTCTGGTTGAAAAATTTAACATAGGGGGCTGGAAAATTAGCATATTTAAAAAAAGTGGAATGTCCCTTTAAAAAATTTTTATGCACTAATTTGTCATGCACAAGCCTGTCATTATATATTGTATGAACACAGTTTTCTGTGTGAACATACATTTATTTAATTTATGAATCCTAAATGAAAAATCTTGCCTTTACGGTGTGTTGAAAAGACAAGCTTTGTTGGTCACCAGCATACATGAATTTTTTGTTCCCATTATAGAATGCTGTTACCAACCAATTAATTAGGTTAATCAGACAGATTGCTGGTTCACCAGAATCAGACCATCACTAACCAGAATTAACCAGCCTTGACTAGCATGCAAATCTGATAAATAGTTGTGACTAATTCTAATGTTGGTACCAAACTCCTGAGCTATGAAAAAGCAACTGCTGAGCGACAAAATTTGGTAAATATTGAGAAAGGTGTGTATTTGCTGGTTAGTGTTGAAACACACTACGCTCACACACACAACAGTTTGACACTTATCCAAATGACAAATGCTTCCCTTCTCTATATTTAGACTTTTACATACACTGTCCTGACTGCATTATAACTGGCACAGATAAGCCCCGGTTCCTCCGAGACGTACCGCACCACTTATTACTGCCAAGGGCGTATCTGTGCGTGCATGTGTGACAGCGCGAAAGAAATATCCAGGCCACTGTAGCATATTTTATACCATCTCACCCTGAGCGTATCTGTGTACAGTAAGGTTCAAAAGTGTATGATTCTTTTAATGTGGCTGTACTCTAATCAGCTTGTCATCCCTTTCATTTTGTTTAGTTTTTTTTCACACCAGCATTATTCATTTATTCATACATTCACTAACACACCCAAACTTGCTCTATTTTTCTATTTTTTCCCTCTATGTTTCCTGAGGGATCTCATTTCCATCTAACTGCCAATAGGTGACCAATTCTTCCACCTCCTCATTTCTTAGAAACCCTCAACCTTCACCTGCTCTCTCTTTCTCTAGCTCTTTTTTTCTCATTCGTACACTTAGAAAAAATGGTGCAAAAGTCGTACCTGGAATTTAAGTATTTAAAATGCACATTTATACATTTGACGTATGCCTTATTCAGGCTAAGTACATTTTTTATAAGAGCATGCATCATTTTGGAGACACATGCATGTCCTAGTTGAGCTACAGAAACACCTAAAGTTGAGAACAATTACTTTTACAAACAGAGGTCCTGGTTGCCCCTTCTGTCAAACTTCTTATATGTTAGTCTGGAGCCATGCCTTAAAAGCCAAGACCATTATTCAACATTAGAGAGGTTTTAATCCCAGAAGCAACCAGAGAGCATACGTGAGGAGAGATAGGTAGCCGAGTTATTTCCACAGATCAATCCCTGACAGTTGGTGAAGATGTTTTGATGAAGCACCGCTGCTCTCCGCAGGGGCCAATTCAAAGAAATGACGCACGTAGATGAAAGGCTGCACCTTAAAACGCATCTGGAGTGTGTGTTTGCTCAGGCTCATCTTGTGAATGTCCCTGATTCCCTGTGTGATCTCTCGTAAAGAGTGAGATTCAAAACACTGGCTGGTAATTGTAATGGGAATTAGAGAATTTGTAGCCTATTTGCAAGTAAGGTTAGCTGCATTTTTTAGTAGGAAATTACCTTTAAATGTTTAAAGTTGCAGTCATTTTTGCCTAAGTACACTTAAAGGTTTTACACACATACACAAGCAATGAATGAAGCATCTGAGGAAAATCATTGAAGTCATCTGCACTCACATTAAATATTGACTATTCATTTTAAAGGGAATTGTTTTTATTCTGTTTAGGAATGGGTCCCCCTAATGCCTGTATTGAGTGGCTGTGTATTGAGCGTTAATGTTTATAGTCTTTGCTTAATGAAACACTCAACGACTTGAACTGCCTTTATTAAATCTTTAAGTATGGACTCTTTTAAAAATGTTTAAGTACTTTCTTCGTGCCTGGCTTTTGGCGTTTGACTAGTTCTGATTGTGAGAGATTTGACTGTGATTTAAAGGGCAGTTATTGTCCGATTGACGATTTTACACCGTGATGCAGGGTGATGCGCGGCCAAGATGGCGAAGGATGACACCGCCTACTTTAAGCTTCAAAAACGATCTTCAGAAACCTATGGGTGACGTCACGGACAATATGTTTATCTTTTTTACAGTCTACAGTTAAAAATAACCTGGAATTTTTAGAGTGTAAATAAAATGTGAGCTGAGTTTAAACAATTCATGGCCGTTTGTAGTGTCTAAGCAAAGATGTACAATAGTAATTATAAAGTCTAGTAAGAAGCTACTATAGGGGTTTTTGTCAAGTCATGGTAGGTTTGTCAACTATAGTTAGAGCTGTGTAACTATAGTTTTTATAAAACAAGCTTTATCATCATGTTGGTCTGGTACAAGTGATTGTATGGTCCTAAGTACAACTCAACTGTACTATTCTTCAAGATGATGTTTATACTTCAATGTTGGGGCGGTTCACATTTTGCGTCTAAAAGCAACCGGACTGCTTTCCTTCTCCTTTCCAACTTGTATTCGATGCGGCATTCTGAAAAGTTGGAAGTATTTTCAACTGACTGCTGATGTATTTGCGCGAACAAAAGACGTGAAATGTAAATCTCCACTCAGACTACATTGATTTAGTGAATGTGTACAGTGGGCTCTGATTTATGACATTACTGCTGAAACACACACAAGACTTTCCTGGAACGTTATAAATTATTGCTGAAATAACATGGATCATTGGGTTTTAGGCATACTTGTGGAGTCTGTGCCAGCTTCCATTAAAGCAAAAGGGGACACTTGTAATACTTTTGTCTAATACTTGTAAGGAATTCTGTTAAGATCCATTGTTATTGTTATGGTAATGTACAGTAATTAATAGAACATTGGATGTAATTACAAAAATGCTAAATCGAATCACCACTGTATGAATACACATTTTTTTTCCAGAAACACTACTCAGTAAATCAACTTTAATTTCCTTTGTTATATCAAAGTCGTGCTTGGAATGCTAATACTGTTTTATTACTCGCGTCATAGACAAAAATCATAAACTACACCTGAAGGTTGCAGGCGCTTCACAAATCAAAGCCGAATAAAGGGGTTTCTTAAGGCTCAGCACAGTGGAGTTGATATTTCACTGCGTGTACACTTTCAGATAACAAAAACTGTCACTGGGGTGGTACCCTTTGTACTTAAAGAGTGCATAATAGTACCTCAAAGGTATATAAAGGTTCATAATAAGATCTTTTTAAAGGTTGCCATGTCAGCTTTTGTATTTTTCCTTCTGACAGTGTGGTTAATATTTTAAATGTGTAGAAATATTTGGGTGATTCTCACGAAATCCAGATTTAGAAGGTGTCCAGGATCAGAATTTATATTTAAGCCCTTGAAGACAATTTTTTTTGCACATACTGTATAAGATTAAGGTCTGTACTTACTATAACCATTATTTTTAGAGGATTTAAAAAATATTTCCTATAGAATTATTTCTATTTTTTATATTATCATTATCAATTATCATTACCACAACATGATATTACATTAAATATATGCATTTACAAACTCATGTTTCAGTAATTAGAACAAAAAAGTTGTCTGGGTACTATGACAAACAAAAATACAACTTTTATCTGGAGAGAAAAAATAAGAACTGCTTACCTGGTAGCCATCTCGAGTGTCACAATCAATTATGTCTCTTCCAACAATTTTTTTGTCGAAAATGTTAGTTCCTTGAGGGCTTAAAAACCATGATTGAAAACTGTCGTGGAGGATGAGAAAATTGGTCTTGGACACGGTTATATCCTTATTATTGTCTCTACATTTACCAATGATCACCAAATACCACATGTTTCTTTACTGTAAATGTTTATAGTATAACATGCACTGAAGCTTTTTATTTTTTAGATTATTTTATTATAAATATTTCCATGTCAAAGAACCCAAATCCAGTCACGTTGCGGTAATGAAAAATTTCCCCTTAAATGTGTTTAAAACAACAAAATTGATTTGTATGATGCCATTTGAAATCATGTGCAAAATAGTACATGAAGAGATGTTTGTAACTGTATGCTTCTTATTTTGATACTGTACTCTTACTTTTAATTTACTTTTTATATCAAAATGTTTTATGACACCTCATAAGTCTAATTTCACGAGAATCACCCATTTGCTTCCAATATTTAATATACATCATGCAATTTTAATTTTGATCACTAAGTGTGAATTCACATACTTAAATTATTTGCTGAGCTCTAAACACTCTGTGCCCGTGTGTGTGTGTGTGTGTGTGTATGCTGTAGATGGCTCAGGATGAGGGGAGTCCAGTCCGAGGTTTCGCTGTCGTGGAGTACGAGACGGCGGAGCAGGCTGAAGCTGTTTTGCTAGAGATGGACAGACAGCTGATTCAGGGTCAGGAGATTCGCCTGTCTCTCTGTCCTCCGGGAACCTCTGGGCGCAGCACGCTCGCTGCCCTCATCGCTGCTCAGGGTGTGGTGAGTAACACACACACAAATTGTCTTTATTGTGAAACATCAGGGAATGAGTGTTTTGCGCACATTAACATGCCCGCATCACCGCGCACACACGTGCATGTGTGAAAAGCAGGGCTGGCAGTTTAATTACAGTATTCATAGGAACCCTGCTGTTTCAAACATCTCCAGGCCTCCGTTGCGTTTCCGAGGCCTGAAATAAACCGCAGGGGCTATCTTTGTAGACAGGTCCACATAAACCAGCTGCCTGTTGAAAAGACATGTGCATCACACAATACAAACAGGAAGTGGTGTTGAACATTAGCCACTGTACTGTATTTTAGCATGTAAGTGTGCTTATTTGTATACGACTTTTACTTTCTCGGTTGCAAGGTAACAGCAATGACATTTCACAAGACTTTTTTAAGATTAAAAATAAATCTTTGGTGTTCCCAGAGTACATATGTGAAGTTTTAGCTCATAATACCATATAGATAATTTATTATAGCATGTTAAAATTGTCACTCTGTATGTGTGAGCAAAAATGTGTCGTTTTTGGATGTGTCCTTTAAAATACAAATGAACTGATCTCTGTACTAGATGGCAGTGCCGTGGTTGGACAATGCAGATTAAGGGGCAGTATCCCCTGCTGACATCACAAGGGGAGCCAGATTTCAATTACCTATTCTTTCACATGCTTGCAGTGAATGGTTTACCAAAACTAAGTTACTGGGTTATTTTTTCACATTTTCCAGGTTGATAGAAGCACGGGTGACCCAATTATAGCACTTAAACATGAAAAAAGTCAGAAAAAAGTTCCTGTTTCCAAATATTCCTGTTTCTCTCTTTTTCAATTTGGTATGCAATTTTTAAAGAGGTACAATATATTGTTCAGAACATTTTATCAATCTGATTAGACAGACCTACAGACCCTTTTTTATGTTTAATTTTAATAAGAATTTTCATGCACTTTTAAGTACTTTTGAAAGATTTGCAATAATACCATGTATTCTATACTTTAATGTTTTTTTTTTTCATTTTTTACATGATTTTATTAAGTTTTATTATAATGTTCTAACTGTATCTATATTTATTGTCTGGTCATTCCACAATGTGTTTTTGTACAGCTGGTCTGCAACAATGCAAAAAAATGTTAAGGGCTATAGAAATAAACTTGTGAATTTAAATAGATATACACCATATGTTTGGCCAGCCGGAAGTATGCAGTATCGATGAGTGGTGTAATAATCTAGAAAGCATTTTATTGGACAGAAATATGCACACACCCCTGCTTGCATGATAAGTCATCAGTATTTTTGGACTCTCAATATTAAATGCATATATCTGCTATAGGTTTTCTTTCAACTTTGAAGAGTGCACAAACATGTAGTTGACCTTAAACATACATGGACCAAAAGCCATAAATTAGTTACATTTAAAGCGAACATATCATGAAATTGTTTAAGTGCTATAATTGGGTCCCCAGTGCTTCTATCAACCTAGAAAATATGAAAAAGATCAACCCAGTTACTTAGTTTTGGTAAACCATTCTCTGCAAGCATGTGAAAAAGTATCTCATTGAAATCTGGCTCCCCTTATGATGTCAGAAGGGGATAATACTGCCCCTTAATCTGCACTATCCAACCACGGCACTGCCATTTCGTACAGAGATCAGCTCATTTGCATTTAAAAGGACACACCCAAAAACGGCAAATTTTTGCTCACATCTACAAAGTGGCAATTTAAACATGTTATAATAAATTATCTATAGGGTATTTTGAGCTAAAACTTCACATATATGCTCCAAAGATTTATTCAACATCTTAAAAAAGTCTTGTGAAATGTCCCCTTTAAGTTCCTGTTTAAAAGATCAGTATTGCTGTTTATCAGTACTTAAAGCAACACCAAAGAGTTTTGTTTTACATTAAAATAACGTTTCCAAAAAAGTTTCAGTCGTTCATCCACTAGAAACAGGGTGAACGGCAATTTCACATTTGCTTTGCAGCCCTCTATCGGCCAAAACCGCACTAAAGAAGTTTCCAACCGTCAGGTCTCGGTCCTGTAGTTTGAGTGAAAACTACAAAAACTGGAGCATCCTGCAGGCTGTGGGTGGAGCATACTTGGCAGGTACATATAAAAGAAAGATACTATTACCTAGCGTTCATGCAGCTTTTCAATTGCCATCATGGCGGAGCCTGCAAAGAAAAGGAAGGGTTTCATTTCGGAGGAGGCGAAGAAAAGAAGAGTAGGCTAAATTATTTAGGACAGTGGTAATGGACAATTCTGCTTCCAACCTGTAGGGGGAGCAAAGAGCAAAAACTCTTTAGTGTTGCTTTAAGATGTGGTTTTGCAAAATGGTAGGGTGTGCTTGTATCTCAACCAGGAAGACTTTCTTTGTAAATCATCTTGTAAAATATAAAATAAAATAAATACATCCATGCTGCTTGACCTGGTTTACCAGCAAGACCAGCACTAACCGACATAAAACCGACCAATGAAAATTCATGCTGGTTTAAACTGGTCTTTTCAGCAAGGAGACTTTAGGCTCCTCTTCTCTCGTCTCTGTCTTTCTCTTTTTTCCTCAAAAAATCTTTAGCCAGATAAAGCAAATGCGAGTTGACATTTCTCAGGAACTCCACCCCTCTAAGCGGCAAGCATCACTTTATTCTCTATGTCTGAAACACTTACACACAGACTGAGGCCACAAGTCTTCCCTTCAGCCTGACAGTGCAGCGCTATTTATTTAGTGCTGCTTCGGGACTAGTGAGTGCCTGCAGTAGCTCTTCTTACTATACAACCCTGTGGGAAGTCATATGCGAAACCGTCAAACATACGTGCCTGCTGGTTACATCAGTCATATTCGATGAGACGTGAGACTGAGTGGATTTGCTTTGCCTCTGTTATGTCACAGTTCTTGTCATTAACATTGACAGTTCAGCAGCATTTCAACAAGGCATCCCTGAATCCTTACATGACTATATTTATATTATAGCACACGTTCAAGGGCTTTATTGCTTTTACATTTTTTATGGCAAATGCTTTAATCTAAAGCCACTTACATTGCATTATAAAATATATTTTTTTCCTGGGAATCGAACCAATGACTTTTTACATTCCTAACCCAAGGCAGGAACACTTTAATACAAGGGTTACTACATATTAAGTACATTAAAGACACTGTTGTTTATTAAAAAAAAATTTTTTTGAGGTAGGATAATGAAATGCCATCTTTCCATTAGAAAAAATTCAGTTCCTGACATTTAAAGTAAGAGAAAACTGTAAACACCAAGAGCTGACCAATCAGCATCCAGGATCCAATCTACCTACCGCCAGATGTTTTTTCAATATATGTAGATTCAAAGAATGTCGATTTGGATTATGCTATTGAAAATAAAGCGTTTGAGTTGCAGCTTAAGGATCTTTGGAAGCACATACATCAGAATCAGCACTCACAGCTAATCCATCTCTAAAGCTTCATGCAGGGACCATGATGGGAAATGGCTCTGCTATCCTCAAACAGACGCTCTCCATATACTCCACCTGCCTGCTGATTTATCCAGAACTGTAATTATTCTGATTTGTGCATGACTAATTCAGACGTTTCAATTGCTGATTCTTAAATGATCACTTTCGTTTCCCCCAGTCCTGAATTTGTGGTTATATTATTGGCTTTAGCACTTACAGTATAAAAGCACCACACAGTACGCATGCACACGTGTACTTGTCTGTGTGGGTGAGGGGATAGTAGTGAGCAGATGGAGTTGGAGTGTGATTGGGATTCATCCATACCTCTAGCAGACATCAGAGATCCAATCAGGAGTTCAGCATGTCTGCAAGGATCTCCTCCACGATGCCAGCAGATAGACACACATGCCCGCTCACAGCCGGGGCATAAACTGTATGTATGTGTGGATAGCTATAATTGGTGGGAAACATGTTCATTTGGGCCCAGAAACTCAGCCTGGAAATGAAGTCATTACTATTCATTTTATATATGATTGGTTGCATTCCTGTTATTAAAATGTGGCGTATGGTTAGATGTATTTTATGTAGGCAGCAAACATCAAACAAGGCAGCAACTAAAGTCAGAAATCATTTTTTTTTAAATATGCTCATTTTCCAAAAAAATCTATTCAGCAGATCTCCGGGTCTGGCGCTACCACGTTTAGAATAGCTTAGCACAATCCATTGAATCTGATTAGACCATTAGCAATACACTCAAAAATAACCAAAGAGTTTCAATATTTTTCCTATTTAAAACTTGACTTTTCTGTAGTTACATCGTGAACTAAGACCGACGGAAAATTAAAAGTTGCGATTTTCTATGCAGATATGCTAGGAAGTATACTCTCATTCTGGCATAATAATCAAGGACTTTGCTGCCGTAACCTGGCTGCAGCCAGGTTACGGCACCACTCAAACTATTTGGATATTTTTGAGCGCGATGCTAATGGTCTTATCGGATTCAATGGATTATGCTAAGCTATGCTAAAAGTGGTAGCGCCAGACCTGCAGATCGGCTGAATGAATTCCAAAATGGTAAAAATCTAATATTTAACTCTAGGGTAGCTGGAAAATGAGAATATTTTCAAAAAAAGTGTCCATTTAAATGAGTTGGTGACACCACAGAAAAACGTGTTATTGACCACGCGGTGGGGGGGTGTCCACAGTCTGCACGGAAACCACGCCCACTCGTGGAAAACTCCCGTCTCTCTCAACTTTTAAATAGTGCTGCAATCTAAATGGATGCTCGCGATTGGGTTAGGGGCGGGGCCATGCGTGGTGGCTCAAGTGCACCATTGAGTCACTGTTTTAACTGCGCAAATAATCCTGAACACAGACTTGGTGAAAAACTGTTTGACTATCTAATTCTGCAATTCAGTACTACATAGTTTACAGTCTTTGTGGCATGTTTCAGCAATACATTTCTAACATTTATAATTTTTAGAAACAATTCTCAAGATTGACTTTACAGAAACTTTCAATGAAAAAAAACTTACATTCATTTAATTTATTCATGTTCGTGAAACATGCCAAGAATTTAGATTTTCTTTGGAGTACTTAGTGTCTCACTTTATTTTACTGTTGTTGTCTTTAACTACTATTAGTGTCTTCTTAAAGAAGTCGCATCACTAAAACCATCATGTCTTCAAAATTTGTCAGATACTGCGCATGTGCAAACATTTGAAAGTCTGTACAAACCCCCCCAGAGGATGCCATTCTTAAAGGAACACAACCACATTTCGGGAATTTAGCTTATTCACCGTATCCCCCAGAGTTAGATAAGTCCATACATACCTTTCTCATCTCTGTGTGTGCTGTAACTCTGTCTGACGCAGCCCCCGCTAGCTTAGCTTAGCACAAAGACTGGAAGTGAATGGCTCCAGCTAGCATACTGCTCCCAAAAAGCACTGCTACTTGGGCGCAGTGATTTGCACAACTCTGACTGAACTCTATGCTAAATCACTCCGCCCAAGTAGCAGTGTTTCACCTTCTAAGAATATTGTTCCCAGTATGTATACTGTTAAAAGATGGCTGTGTCTCATATGACCTTGTTATTTGTACACGGTGTGGCTATACAGATCAAAACACATAAATAGGAAAATGTTTGTGTTATTTTGTCACTTATTGGGAGCATTATGCTAGCTGGAGCCATTCGCTTCCAGTCTTTGTGCTAAGCTAAGCTAGCGGGGGCTGCGTCAGACAGAGTTACAGGACGCAAGGAGATGAGAAAGGTATGTATGGACTTATCTAACTCTGGGGGATATGGTGAATAAGCTAAATTCCCAAAATGTGGGCGTATTCCTTTAAATGGCTGACGATTGGCTTTTGTAATAGAATGCAAGGCTTCTCTTGCTAGAGCGGCCATATTAACTGCAATCTCCCCTATTCAAAGCAATAGCAGTAATGCATCTTGGATACAACATCTTTGCTACTATGTATACATTTATATGTAAGTTCAGTGTAACTATTGTATACATACTGTATGTTTTATTATTGCACATGTGCCTGGAGCGATTGCAATAACAATTTGCTATTTCTATGTTGTGTGTGTATCTCATGTAGATGTTGAGCAATAAGAAAGGCTTGCTGCCTGAACCCAATTTGGCCCAGTTCCTCAACAGCATGACCAATCCTGCTGCTCTCCAGGTCCTTATGAGACCCTACCCTTCCAGCAAAAGAGGAGGTATGAATATCTCCTTCACGCATACATGCACACACACACACACACACACACACACACACACACACACACACACAGTACCTCTTAACTCTTTCCCGCTATTGATGTGTTAATTTATTTGTTTATTTGTTTATTTCACACACATCATCATTCTAAAGGCAATATAGTAATTATATAATGCTAGTGTGCGAAAAGGGAAAACCCCAAAGAAGCTACTGAAAGCTTTTAGTAGGGGACCCAACAATATCATACAACATATAACATAAAGTAACAAATAAATACATCAAAACACATTCACTACAACAACAAACGACAGACGATCCCAGCACAAATATAACACTTATAAATGATCAAGAAGTATACGTAAACAACAGTTTTCCCTTGAGTTTTTCCTTAAAAACGGAGACAGGATGTAACATTTTAAGGTTTTCCTCCAGCTCGTTCCAAATCTGCGGGCCTCTGCACACTACACTCAGGCTCGTACATTTTAATCGTCTTATTTTACCAGTAATTAAATGTTTATCCCGTGTGTGATAAATGTGCTGGGGTCGGCTGATTGGAACAAGTTCACATAATCTATAATTTAGCTTATGTACAACCTGGAAAATCATACAGGCATTCTGAAAAATATTATATTCGGCAAGTCTTAATAGACCAAGGCGATAAAACAACGGACGCGAAGGGGTATTTGGCTCAGACCACGTTAATATTCGTATAATTTTTTTCTGTAAAGACTGTATTTTACTCAGATAACTTGTAAAAGTGTTACACCATATGACATTACAATAGTTTATATGGGACTCAAACAAGGTTTTATATAATATAAGAAGTGCTGACTGTGGAAGAAAATTTCTTATTTTGATAAATAGTCCAACATATTTTGATAATTTTTTTATTAACTGATCAATATGAGATTTGAATTGTAGACATTCATCAATAAAGATTCCAAGAAATTTAGTGGTGTTTACTCTTTCAATAATTTTCCCATTTATTTTAAGACAGATATGTTTTTTTGCCAATTGATTTTGTTTGGAATGAAATACGATATAATTTGTCTTATTTATGTTAAGAGATAATTTATTGCAGCGAAACCAAACAGCAACATTTCCTAGTTCTCTATTTAATGTTTCTTCCATTTCATCTAGACACTTATGTGACAAAAATAAGTTTGTATCATCAGCAAATAAAACCTTGTGTAAAGCCAGTGTGGAATTTTCAAAATCATTTATATATATTAAAAAAAGAAGAGGGCCCAAAATAGATCCCTGAGGGACTCCACAATTAATAGGTTTTCTAACTGAGATTTGTTCATTGACACTTACATACTGCTGTCTACCATAAAAATAATTTCTAAACCAACTAAGGGCTAATCCTCTAACTCCATAATGGTGTAATTTTTTCAACAGAATGTCGAAATCAATTGTATCAAACGCCTTAGATAAATCTAGAAAAACGCCGATACCGCTATCTCCTTTATCAATAGCGTCATTTATCTTTTCAATCAAATCAAGTACCGCCATACATGTGGTTCTTTTTTTCCTAAAGCCATACTGAGAAGAAACAATAATATTTAATTTATCAAGGTAGCCATATAACCTATTGTACACTACTCTCTCTAAAACCTTTGAAATTGTGGGCAAGATTGATATCGGACGGTAATTGCACATATCATTTTTTTCACCAGACTTAAAAACTGGTATAATTCTAGCTATTTTTGTCATATAATTCGTCAATTAAGAGAAAACGCTTCCCTGCCAATGACAAGGATTTTGCGGCATTCCTTAATACCGCTATTATCCACCAGGTGGCGCTCTTCTGCGACTTATAAAACCAGGAAGTATTGACCTAGGGCAAACAGCTGTATGTTTGTATATGTTTTGATGATTGCGCTGAATCTGGTCTCTATCAAACTTTTTGAAGAAACCTACTCATATTTGAGAGGTGATACAAAGAAAACTAATGAAGGTAGGATAAACGTTTGTTTTGTTTTTTTGAAAGCAAAGGAACTGTTCTTTCATTTGTTATATTGGACGTCTATATATTTAAAGAAGAACATCTTCTGGAAGGCATTGAACTTTTGTAAAAATCATGAAAATGCCATGCTGGCACTGACAACTTTTTTTTAAAAACGCTGGCGTTGAAAGTTTTAAGTATCTCTACTCATTAGGCAAATACTTTTTTGAATATTCATGACCATTAAAATGTACTCCTTCAAACTTGAACCAATCCGATCAAAAAAATGTTTTGTGAGGGAATTGTAGTTGAAATTATATATCCCCATGTGTTTGCATATGCGTGTGCGTGCTCGATGCGGAGCGGTGATCACCAGCTCTAAGCAGATTTTTCTCTTGATGAAAGCCTAATCATATATTAAAATGAACTTTTCATTGGGTAGAAGAATAATTGAGCTGAGGAAGAAGTGGAGGCCGGAGCTTAAAGAGAACACACAATTACAAACCTAAATATAGCACATGATTAAATGTTAAAGTTCTCTACCTATTCCGGAGCAACTGGCTATTATAGCCAAGCTGGAGTTTTGGTACGAGGAAATCGTGGGTTACAAATATCGGTCATTTTTTTCCGTGTTCCCCTCCTCTCTTGTTTTGAGGGGTTGTTTTGAATTATTTCCTCTCATGTTTTTGCTTTGTTTATGTGTGGTTTCCCACCAGGAAAGTTTGGTCGACCTCAAAATCTCCCGTTCCTACGCCCACCGCTCACGGCAGCTTTGCTACAGTTGGGAAAAGCACAGCAGGTACTGGTTTCTCTCAAGATATCTAGAATCTATCCATCCATCCATCCATCCAAAGACTGAATATGAAGTTATATAATATATAATATGTAATATGTTGAGATGAAGATGTAAAGCAGTTTAGCTTTAACCACATCTCTCTCTCTCTCTCTCTCTCTCTCTCTCTCTCTCTCTCTCTCTCTCTCTCTCTCTCTCTCTCTCTCTCTCTCTCTCTCTCTCTCTCTCTCTCTCTCTCTCTCTCTCTCTCTCTCTCTCTCTCTCTCTCTCTCTCTCTCTCTCTCTCTCAGAGTGCCCTTCTAGGTAATGGTCTTGTTCTTCAGAATCTTCTCCACATGCAGATGGCCCAACAACAGCTCTTACAGATCAAAGACAAGCACGTTACTAATGTGAGGGTATGTGTCTTCATGTGTCTCAATTTTGTGTGCCCCTAACCAAAACATCAATCCATTTGTTGAATGACTAACAACTGTATATTGTATCACATTGTATGACAAAACCGAAGCTTTCATTCTTAAAAACATTTTTTTTTTTTTTAAAGCAGTATTAGAAGCACAGGTCTCATCTGCATTTTTAATGTATTGTTTGGTTAGGGAATAAACATAACATAATCACATGCAGATAATTTAATTTTACTACAAAGTAACAACATGCAAGTACACAAACTTTATATTCACTCTCAGAAATGAAGGTACAAAAGTTGTCACTGGGACAGTACCCTTTCAAAAAGGTACACCTTTGTACCCAAAGAGTGCATATTAGTAGGGGTGCGCGGGGCAAAAACTAACGTTAGTTGTAACATGGACTGTTTACATTGTTGCACAAGATTAAGGATTTTGGTTTTTCGGTATTTGTTTCACGCTGCATAAAAGATGAGATCCCGCAAATTATTGGAAATGTATAATGTTTTTCCAGAGAGTCATTGATGAACGAGTGTTTTTGTGGCATGTAAGTACATTTTTTCATCATATGTTTTTTTTCGATTTCTAAGTTGGGTGTGTAAGATACCAAATCCAATGCTATGTCAGATTAATCAGGGTCTTGTTGACTAAAACATAGTATCGTTTTGAAATATGTCTGCAGCTCTTAGCCACCTTTTTGGTGGGCTTGAATATATTTTGACACAGCGGTGTTAATTGTAACGCTGTGTTACAACTAACCACTCAGCACTTACGATATGAAAACTGCTAACGTTAGTGTAATTCTTGCCGTTGTTTTAAATAGGCTACACAAAAATGATTGCTGGCTGCCAACAAAATAAATGTGCCTGTCTTAGTGTGTCAAATTTATTTTTGTTTAATATTGTTGATATTTATTTTTGTTTATAGTTTAATATTGATTGAATAAGGTCACGTCAAAGATTGAAAAAATCAGGCTAAAATCAGACTTTGATGCTCATTATGTCAGAATTTGATTTTGAAACTGTAGTATGGCTATTACAGACTGGGTCACATATAAAAAAATGTTTTGTCTGCTAATTGTGCTGCTTTTTCTCACATATTTTCACATTTGTATCCATTTATAATTGAACTATTGTTAGAAAAGGGCTGGATGAATGAATACAGTGTGAATACCTGTCTATTACAGACAGATATATAAACAATATCCACTTCAAGTATATAGACAAAAAGTATTGAAATATTTGCCTGCAAACGTAATTTTAACAAGTGTTACAACTAACCCCCTGCCTGTTACAATTACCCCACCTATGGGGTAAGTTGTAACGTTTGCACTTCTGTCACGTTTAGTGTAATTGTCCATGAATGGTAAGGACTAGAAAAAAAACTTCAAATGTTCATTTGTAGCAGAGATGTGTGTGTTGCTTGTGTAAAAATATAATTAATCAAACTCAAATATTTATTGAATGATTGAGCCAAAACCAAAAAGCGTTAGGTGGTGCCTCCCCTCTCCCCTCTTCAAAGGTACATATTGGCTGTTCAAAATACATATTTGTACCTAAATGGTACATATTAGGACCTTTTTTTAAAGGGTACTGCCCCGTGACAGCTTTGTAACTTTATTTTTGACAGTGTTTAATACAATTGAAAACCTAATATAAGTGGGACACATAATACAGTACATGGTTTTAAACAAATTGTGTAAATAATTATCTGACCCTTACTGTACACAATGTCACCTACAAGCTCGGTAGAAAGGTACAAGAAGGTACAAAAGTTGTCACTGGGGTTCACTTTTGTACCTTAAAGGTAAATATTGACACCTCAAAGGTACACATTGGTACCAAAATGGTACATATTACGACCTTTTTAAAAGATACCGTCCCAGTGACAACTTTTGTACCTTCTTGTAACTTTTTTTTTGAGCGTGTAGGTGAATTGTATGATTAAATGAACTTACAAACTGCCTAATTTAAAAACTATTGAATAACGCATTTTCTAGTAACTTCTACTTCAGCTTTATCAAAATTTATCCCAAAGTAAATGCTTAAAGTTTTCCCCTCCAGAACTAACTGTGGCGTCACATATGCTGAATTGTTTTTCACATTATGCTGCCAACAAGGAAATACAAATAAACAAATCAGAATTTTTGGCCGTTTTGACAAGTACGGTTTTAACGAGAGATGGAGACCATCTCATTTTGAGAGACATAATAACCTGCATTGTTTGTAACGAATATGACAAAGGAAAAACTCAAAAATTCAGTTGTCTGAGAAACCGTATGTTTTTTATTATAAAATATTAAAATACAGTTTCGTGGCCAGGAAGACATTTTTATGGCAGGTACATTTTCTCAATTTATCTGCTGTTGACAGGTGTGGCTACCTATATATATGTATTGCCATTACCCCTACAGCTAGTGCCCACAAAGGCAGTTTTTGTGTTTTGTGTTCTTGCTGGGTGTATTTACATTAAAAGCCACATTCTCATTTTAGCTGTCTATTTATTTCTCTTCCAGGTGCCGGGTTTGTTGGGCGACCCTTCCCGACTTCTCCTGCAGAAAGTTTTGGGTCTTCGTGCTCCTACGGCGGTTCCTCAAGGGAAGGGGTTGCTGGGAGATTCCCCAACAGGTGAGAGTTTCCCACTGATCGGTCAACCCTGCTTGCTGAATATTGCTTGCTGAATACTGTCCTGCGGTCTCAGATGTCGCTGTAGGGAAAGACATTTGCAATGCAAATCTTCCAACAGTTTGAAAGCTCTATTATAAGCAGTGAGGGGCGGTCGCTTCAATCAGTCTTTATTTCCTTTTGTGCTCTTATACAGGTGTGTGTGCAAGTGTGGTATAGGCATTCATCAAAGCAAAAAGTGCTTTGAAGAGTATGTTTTTGTCCAGGGTCATTTCTATTTGAATTGCAGTATTATGCAGGTGTTACAATTGGGTAGGTATACATATAACTAAGCTATGAATGTTTTTCTGAGTATGTCATAGTATTTTAAAATGTTTAACTTTGTTTGCTTTTCTCCTTATTTTTTTAAATCTATGACATTGTCGCTCACTTCTCATAAATCCACCATCACATTTCATTACTTTCTTATAAACTCAAAAATATTATGTTATTTTCAACACAGCATTGGGTCAAAAAAGGACGAACCCAACTCACTGAGTAAATTATCCTATGCTGGGTGTTTCAACCCAAAATGCTGGGTTGTTTTAACCCATTGTTGAGTTTTGAGTAAAACATACAGTAGTGCCTGAAAGTGATGTCTGAACGTATTTGGCCTTGTATCATAGAGTTTGTATTGGTGTTGTGTAGTTCTGCCTGGAATGTAAACTAAAGCTCAGCTTTGGGAAGAATTTAAGGAGGCTTGACATAATATTACACAACACATGCACAAAGCTCTAAAATATGCTGGGTTATTTTCAACAATTTTCAGCATTTGGTCAAAAAGGGGTTAACCAAACCCATTGAGTTGGAATTTGACCATTGCAGGGATGTTTTAATCAAATATTAACATTTTCTATTAACATTAATTTAAACCAACAGTTGGGTTTGTCCCTTTTTGACCCAACTCTGGTTGTGGCCCAACGTGTGTACCCTTTATTGATTCAAGGCAAAGTGCCCGGTTGCATGAAAGTCCTTAAGCTAGAAATTCCTTATAAGATATTTATATCCCTTAGATATATAAGTTAAGAGTACCCTTAATAAAAAATGGTTTGAAAGAAAAAACCTTAAGTGTTCACTTAGATGGCTGTCAATAAGTATTTACCCTTAAATGCTAAAGTATTACCTTAAGTTCTGTTATGCGTTGCTACAAAGTCCTTAGTACCCATTTTCCTTTAAAAACTTAAGGGACTATAACAGGTCCCTTTACGTCACACGTGATGTATGATTTTATTGTTTTTTAAGAAAAGGAAGTATGTGCATTTTTTAAACGGTTTTTTGATCTGCGTGCGTTGATTTGTTTACGCTGTGAGGTTTTGTAACTATAGCAATAAGCAACTGCTTCTCCATTGCCATGTTTTGACAGAGACTACCATAAAAAACTTAGTATAAACACTTAGGTAAGGGTGACAGTTAAGACGTTTGTTGCAACGCTCCCTTACCTCAGGGTTTTTTATGCAACTTGGCTCTGGAGAATGACTTTTTAAATTTAAATCAAAGGGACAACCAACAAAATATAAATAACTGATCAAACTATAGTAGGCAGTGTATGCTTTATTTTCTGTAAGCTTTTATTTTCTTTACATTTGTTTTGTACAGTAGCCTATATTAGATTCAAACTCATATTCCCTTAAAGGTATAGTTCACCCAAAAATGAAAATATTGTCGTCATTTACTCACTCTTATGTTTTTACAAACCTGTATACATTCCTTTGTTCGCTTTAACACAACAGAAGATATTTTAAGGAATGTTTATTCCTACTATGGAAGTCAATGGGGCCTCTGATCGGTTTGGTTAGAAACATTCCTCAAAAATAATAAATGGAAATGATGACAGAATTTTCCTTTAGCCAAGCTTTGTGTTGTACATTTTGTACCATAAAGCTCATATTGTATTTTAAAATATAGGAGAGAGCGGGGAACAATTTTTGGTTTTGGCTCAATCATTACAAAAAATGTTTGAGATTCATTCATTTTATTTTTACCCAAGCAACACACACATCTCTGCTACAAATGAACATTTGAAGTTTGTTTCTAGTACTAACCATTCTTGGACAATTACACTAAACGTGACAGAAGTGCAAACGTTACAACTTACCCCATAGGTGGGGTTAATTGTAACAGGCAGGGGGTTAGTTGTAACACTTGCTAAAAATGAATTTGCAGGCAAATATTTCAATACTATTTTGTCTATATACTTGAAGTGGATATTGTTTAAATAACTGTCTATAATAGACAGATATCCACACTGTATTCATTCATCCAGCCCTTTTTTAACAATAGTTCAATTATAAATGGATACAAATGTCTAAATATGTGAGAAAAAGCAGCACAATTATGACAAAACATTTTTTATATGTGACCCAGTCTGTAATAACCATACTACAGTTTCAAAATACAATTTTGAGATAATGAGCATCAAAGTCTGATTTTAGCCATTCATTTCATTATGATTTCAATCTTTGACGTGACCTTATTCAATCAATATTAAAGATATAAACAAAAATAAATTTGACACACGATTTTTGATAAGACAGGCACATTTATTTTGTTGGCAGCCATCAATCATTTGTGTGTGGCCTATTTAAAACAATGGCAAGAATTATGCTAACGTTAACGGTTTTCATATCGTTTGTGCTGTGTGGTTAGTTGTAACACAGCGTTATGATTAACACCACTGGGTCAAAATATTTTCAAGCCCACCAAAAAAGTTGCTAAGAGCTGTAGACCTATTTCAAAACGATGCTAGTCTACAAGACACTGATTAATATGTTATAGCAGTGGATTTGGTATCTTACACACCCAACTTAGAAACCGAAAAAAAAACATATGATGCCACCAAAACACTTGTTCATCAATAACTCTCTGGAAAAACATTATACATTTCCAATAATTTGCGGGATCGTCTTTTGACAGCGTAAAAAAATACCGGAAAAGCAAAACGCTCAACCTTGTGCAACAATGTAAACAGTCCGTGTTACAACTAACCCCACATTCGTTTTGCCCCGCGCACCCCTACTGTCCATAGTTACCTTACAGGGGCTTAGTTTTAAAAATGTACAGTTCCTTTTTTATAAAGTTCCACAGCTATTCTTTTTTTTTCATTACACCATCAATATTTATAGGACCATTTATCAAACCAGGCGATACCAAAGTCAGCCTTGATTCTGAAGGACAGGTCCTTAGCATATTCAAAAATACTTCATCAGATAATTCTATTTAACCGCTGTTTTGTCCCAGTAGTCAAGTATCGGTGTGCCATGAAAGCTCATTAACAACCATAACATACAGGCACGTCCAAGACCTTGTACTTACCAGGGACGACACCAATATATCAGCCACAAGCATCTTTTTGTTTACACAACATGTAAAAATTCTGCATGATGCAACAAAATCACAGCCAATAAAAAAATGTGTCTGTGCACAGTTGTTAACTCGCTCAGGCACTTTACATGTTTTGTATATTTATGACTTCCTTAAGGGTTCTCCATCCCTAAAATGAAGGAATTGTTAGATGATATCATTCTTTCTTCGTCAATGTTTAATGCGTACGAGGAGCTTGGTTAGGACAGTTTGTACCGTAAGACATGATCATGCACCGGACTACTGATTTTCTGGTAACACTTTACAATAACGTTGTATTTATTGTTGGTGTTAGATAATGTATTAAGTAAGGAATAATTGACGACGGTCTTCAAATTATTTGAAAATAATGCACACCCAAGGTGGTAATGCATCGAGTGTGCATTATTTTCAATTATACCACGCGTCTGTTGAATGCTTGTTTCTGATTGGCTGAGAAATGTTTCATGGGTGTTGATTATTTTTCTGTAAATTGCACATCTAACTTGTGAAATGTCTTAAAAAAGGGCACCAGAGCAATATTTGTGGTAACCGTGGTATAAGAGGAATAATTGACTCCGGTCCTTTGAATTATTTGAAAATAATGCACACCCACTTCGCATCGTGCCACATTATACCTTGGGTGTGCATTATTTTCTAATAATTCAACAGCTCGTCAATTATTTCTTACATATTCAAAGGAAAAGGGTCAATTATTCCGCTTATACCATGGTTACCACAGACATTGCTAAGACATTTATTTAAGACATTTGACAGGTCAGCTGTGCATTTATCGAACAATAATGCAAACCCATGGAACATTTGTCAACCAATCACAATAAACCAATTACCAGCCCTGTGGTACAAGTAATGTTTACAAATACAAACTTACTATAAAGTTTTTTCGATTTTGTCTGTCGTAGAGTTAGGCCAGGACTCTTCTCCAGTCACATCCCAAGGAGGGAGCTCAGGGGCTGGAATTGTGTCACAGATACCTGGGCGTTCACACAGAGGCTCTGCTGCTGAGCAGAACGGAGTCACAGCAATATCAATGGCTGGGGAGAAACAGCCCACACCTCCAGGAACAACAGGGGGATCTGTATGCAGCCAAACCCAGCTGCAAAACCTCCTCCCTGGAGTTAACACACCAAGTTTGGCTCCATTGCTGGGAAACACAACGCACAAACCTCTAGCCAATCACCACAGCACAAGTCCACAGACTGGTACTTCTGTTACAGTAAGCATTATTGAATTCTTTTTCATTTCTCTTTTGTATGTTAAATCAAAGTTGTAACTTTTCTGTTGGTTTTTAGCTTTTATCTATTCATCCCCCAAACACTGTAATACACTGTAAACACTGTAGTGATAGTGAACCCCCTAAAACAAACATAACATTTTTTTGTTTCTAGCACACAAAATAATATTTCAAGCTCCAAAAAGGACCTATTTCAATTTTGATTTTCTTTGTATATTTGCTTTTACAGGATTTCTCTTATGGTAATTTGTATTTAATAATTAATGAAGAAATAAGATGAGCTAGATTTTAATTTTGTTCACTACAACAAATGTGATCCTGGACTTTCTAAGAGTACATTTTTGGAAATTTGAAATTATAAATTTGAGATTTAATTAATAATTAAGCTTTCCTTTGATGTATTGTTTCTTAGCATAGGCCAATATTTGGCAGAGATACTTAAGAGTGCAAAAAAAATTCTAAATATGGACAAAATAAAATGTCCAATGAAGTTCGTATACAGCAAAGCATATTAATGAAAATGTTGTTTTAGTGCTCTCTTACCGCTGAAATGGCCTTGTTGAATGGGGGAAGTTGTAAGCTTCTACATAAACATAACCTAACTCTTCCCCCCCCCAGCGTTTTTAAAAAAGTTGCCAGTCAGCGCCAATATTTTTCATGATTTTCACAAAAGTTTAATGCCTTCCAGCAAATGTTCTTCTTCAAATAAATAAACATACATTTATATCAAATGAAAGAACATATCTGCTTTAAAAAAAAAACTAATTCTACCTTCATTAGTTCTCTTTTTTCACCTTTAAAGGAACAGTATGTAGGATTGTGGCCAAAAATCACAAAACTTTTCTTTTTCTTTAAGTTATGGGTAGGTTTCTTCAAAAACCCAAATTTTTAGCAAAATGCTGAGATAATTCCATTTTTCTGAAGGACTTTTCATAGAGATCAGATTCAGAGCAATCCTCAAAACTTACACGGACATACAGCTGTTTACCCTAGGGCAGGGATGGGCATTCCTGGTCCTGGAGGGCAACTGCCCTGTAAAGTTTAGCTCCAACCCTATTATCAAACACACCTGAATGTCATTTCCAAATCATATTGAAGCGTTTGATGCGGATTTTCAGGTGTGTTTGATTAAGGTTTGTATTTTAACTTTGCAGGACAGTAGCCCTCCAGGAATGGCCATCCCTGCCTTACAGTGCGTTTGCACCAGACACGGTAGACGCGGCAAGCGCGAGTGATTTACATGTTAAGGCAATGCAAAGATGCGATTAGGCATCCTGCGGCGCGGTACACGCGGATGGTGCGTTCTGCGCGAATTGAGCGTTCCTGTGGGAAACGCGCAAGTTGATAAATCTGAACTTTGGCGGATTTCCACACGGCGTTAACCAATCAGGACCTTGCTGTAGTAGTGACTTGATTACAGGAAGCGAGCCGAGTGGCCGAGTCTCAGCAGAGTCGCAGAAACCCCTCCCATGACGCGAATTTCGGCGTGAATGTCTTGAATGACTAGAATTTCATGCGCGAATGAAGTGAGTGAACTCAAATGTTCAAGCGTCCAACTACGCGCGAATATCGCATTTTTGCCGCCTCTACCGCGGCTGGTGGAAATGCACCATTAGGGCGATACTTCCGGGTTTTATAAATTGCGGAAGACAGCCACCTGGTGGATAATAGCGGTATTATAGATTGCCAGAAATACTCGTCTTTGGCAGTGAAGCGTTTTCTCTTTATTGACAAGTAAACTCGTCAATGGCAGGGTAAGAGTTAAATGGGAAACAGGTAGCAAAGCAAATATGTAGGCGACTTGATATTTTGTTGCATTCACTCACAAAAATAAAGTGTTTATATATTACGGCAGAAAATTTACTAAATATATTCATGGAACATCTCTACATAATATACTTTTTGGTTTTGGCATAAAAGAAAAATCTTTTTGCTTTTTCTACAAATAAACAAGACTGAATACAGTGCGCCTGACACAATTTTTGTCATCAGTAGAGTGCGCACATACTGTACATGTACCACCAGATTTTTAAATCCCCCAGCACAATGTATGCGTAGGTTGCGCATGCGCATACAGGAGAATGTATGTATATATGTAGCCCAGATGCATTGCATTTTGTCGCAGTGCACATGCATTGAACATCTGCTAATACGGACGAGTCAAATAAAGTACTTTGTAAGACTATGCATTCATGTACGCATATAAAACTATACTCCGGGCTTTAGTCACCAAATACTTTGATTCCATCCACCTGTGTTTTTGTGACATATCCCTCTGTTGTTCTCTAAGAACTGCTCTTAATTCATGACTCATTGTTATGTGTAGCCGGTGATAAGCAGCGAATTAAAGCCGTTGCCATTGTTCTTGTCTGTAGGAGTGTCTATACTGAGAAACAGCACTCAGCCAGCCAGCAGAACTCAATAGAAACTCAGACAGAGTACTGTACCTTAATGACAGACTGCTGATGCCTGCAGGCTCTGATTACTCACTGCATTACCCTACACAGCCTAATGGAGAGCCGTCTTCTGTTCAAAATGAACGGCAGATTCTGTACCAGTACTTTTCCATGCCATCCCTACTCTTGAACTGCTATTTGAAAGCTGTGAAAGATAAGGCAAAGATGCTTAAAATGACTTTTTATCAAGATTAAGCCCTGTTGACAGCATCTGTGACCAGAGAAAATGTCCGAAGACTTTAAGTAGTGCTTAACATTCTGACCCTGAACATTTCCTATATTTTTTCATTTGTACTGTAGCTCATGTGTAACTATTTAAGACAACATCATTAAAGTTGAACGTAATGTGCACGATAAAATTTCCATGCATGTTAATTTAAAGATAAACAATGCTGGAAGTCTTTACTGTGTGGCTGGTAAAAAGGTATTTAAACAATAATATCAAAGCACATTTTTCACAATGTCTATAGATAAAATCAAGTCTGACTCTATGTTATTGCTTTCTGAAAATATTACAGAAGACAAATGCATTGCGAAACCCAATCCATAATATCTTTAAAGCTATACAGTATGCTAAGGTTTGAAGGTGAAAATGAGATTTCAGTCAAAGTCAGTGATGTTAGCAGCTGATAAGTACTTTAATAACTCCTCTAACTCTTTCTACTTTTACATTTATGAATTTGGCAGACACTTTCATTCAATGTGACTTGCAGGGCCCTATCTTGCACCCAGCGCAATTGACTTTGTCAGTGACGCATGTATCATTCGTATTTTGCACTGGCGCACAGCGGGTTTTTCCCTCCACAAATGCACGTCGGCAAACTAGGGAATGAACTTGCGCTCCCTGGGCGGTTCAGCGCAAAAAAGGAGGCGTGTTGCGGCGCAAACCATCCTTGATGCTATTTTGCAGTTTCAAAAAACAATTGCGCATCTGACCAAAAAAAAAGTCAGTGGCGCGTTGTTCATTATCGTTCAGATCGTTAAAATAGGGCCCGCAGTGCATTCAAGGTATACGTTTTATCAGTTTTGGCATTTTTGCTCACTTTTCCCTAGTTCGGTTTGCCTTTCCAAAGCAGTTTAGTACTTATTTAAAGTGGTTGGGGTTATACACTTATCTGCCTCTGAAACAAATAAACGCACAACACAGGCGCAATGAAGCATATCGATGAAATGGTCTTGATTCTAGGCATGTGGATGTTTTTCACTGCTTAAAATACAAAAGGGTTTGGGAATTTATGCAACAAAGCGCAGACGATGACATCACTCAGGATGCACGAGTGTAAGCTAATCATGCATTTAGCAATGATGCTGGTAGTGACGATTCTCTCTGACCAATCACTGATCTGCAGTGTTTACACATCACATTTAGTATCGGTACGGCATGCATAGAACCTCATCGTAGGAGGTACTAAAAAAGTACCAGGTACTAGTGAAAACCCGCACAAAAGTGAACCGTACCGTACCGAGCTGTACCATGCAATGGAAAAGCGCCATATGTGTCTTCTCTAGGTGCCGAATCGATGAACACAACGTTAAGAAACAGGAACACTTTTTAACTTCCTATATCTTTAACAGTATGTATCTTTTGTAATGCTGTGGCTCTTTGGTTAGATCATTGTGTTTGCAATGCAAGGTCATGGGTTCAATACAAGGAAGCACACATATTGATAAATGTATAGATTAAAAGATAAAAGAGTCTGCCAAATGCATAAATGTATTTCTCTCTCTCTCTACAGACTCAGTCCAGTTGTCAGACATCTCTGTTAGGAGACCCACCTAAAGAAGTCAAGTTGCCTTCCAACCCATATCTAAACCTGGCAAGTGTGCTTCCCGGAGTGGTACTACAAGGTTAGTGCACAAACAGATGACTCACTTCGTCCAGACCTTGGACCGTTTATGTTTTCTGTCAGCTCGCAACTATAATGTTCACAGTGTACGTCTGTCTCTCCGCATTGCTGCTCAAGGGCACAGCCAGGCTGTAAGACTGCAGCCCACACCCGCGGAGAAGATAATATTATGTGTGTGTGATATATATTCTAAATGGGTGTTCCTGTTTTACTTCAGTATTTATTTGTGTGTGTGTTCTCCTTGAAGCACCCTGCAACAGTAAACCTCAGACTGTGCAGACTCACAGTGGGACATACAGTGCAGTCCTGCCCCCTGCCTCTCACCAACCCGGGCAATATAGTGCAGAGACCACACCTGCTGAATACACTCACCAGTACGCTCAGCAATACACACAGGTAAATATTACACCTACCCATACGCTCACCAACAAAAGAAATATTTAAAAACTTACACAACACACGGGGAATTACAACACCTGTCATTACACACAGCAGAGGACTGCACAGATGTACTGCAGTCTCAGCCTTGGACTGATTGAAGATTATTTACTAAATGTAAATAACAGTACAGTCTGACAATTTTTTTATCTTTACATACAATAACATCATCCATTATAATGTTAAAGGTGCCATTGAATAAAAACTGCATAAACCTACACTAAATAAATAAAAAATAGTGCTAAATAGCACTAAAAGCTCGTAATCATAGGGGAACCATTTTTAGTGCTATATAGCACCTATGAAGCACCATCCGTGGGTGATATTGTACCAGATATGGTTCTATACACTCACCTAAAGGATTATTAAGAACACCTGTTCAATTTCTCATTAATGCAATTAACTAATCAACCAATCACATGGCAGTTGCTTCAATGCATTTAGGGGTGGTCCCGGTCAAGACAATCTTCTGAACTCCAAATTGAATGTTAGAATGGGAAAGAAAGGTGATTTAAGCAATTTAGAGCGTGGCATGGTTTTTGGTACCAGACGGGCCGGTCTGAGTATTTCACACTCTGCTCAGTTACTGGGATTTTTACGCACAACCATTTCTAGTGTTTACAAAGAATGGTGTAAAAAGGGAAAAACATCCAGTATAAAGCAGTCCTGTGGGCGAAAATGCCTTGTTGAAAATGTGCCGACTGATTCAAGCTGATAGAAGAGCAACTTTGACTGAAATAACCACTGACTCGTTACAACCGAGGTATGCAGCAAAGCATTTGTGAAGCCACAACATGCTACAACAGCAGAAGACCCCCGGGTACCACCGGGTCCACAACAAATAGGAAAAAGAGGCTACAATTTGCACAAGCTCACCAAAATTGGACAGTTGAAGACTGAAAAAATGCTGCCTGGTCTGATGAGCCTCGATTTCTGTTGAGACATTCAGATGGTAGAGTCAGAATTTGGCGTAAACAGAATGAGAACATGGATCCATCATGCCTTGTTACCACTGTGCAGGCTGGTGGTGGTGGTGTAATGGTGTGGGGGATGTTTTCTTGGCACACTTTATAGTGCCAATTGGGCATAGTTTAAATGCCAAAGCCTACCTGAGCATTGTTTCTGACCATGTCCATCCCTTTATGACCACCATGTACCCATCCTCTGATAGCTACTTCCAGCTGGATAATGCACCATGTCACAAAGCTCAAATCATTTAAAATTGGTTTCTTGAACATGACAATGAGTTCACTGTACTAAAATGGCCCCCACTGTCACCAGATCTCAACCCAATAGGGCATCTTTGGGATGTGGTGGAACGGAGCTTCGTGCCCTGGATGTGCATCCCACAAATCTCCATCAACTGCAAGATGCTATCCTATCAATATGGGCCAATATTTCTAAAGAATGCTTTCAGCACCTTGTTGAATCAATGCCAAGGGGGTCAAACACAGTATTAGTATGGTGTTCCTAATAATCCTTTAGGTTAGTGTATAGCACAATATAGTTATTCACAGGTGCTACACAGGTACTTCACACAGGTACCTCGTTCCTCGAGGTACACAGTACAGAGCCCTAAAGGGACTTCAAGCTTCAAGCATGGCCTGTAAACGTTATTCTTTTCTCACCTCTTCTATTCCCAACCGAACGATACCGTCTCAGATTTTGAGAACGAACCAGAACAATAAATGTATTTGACCACTGTGGGATACAAACCCTGACAGTAAATCAGAGAGAGTCTACATTTGCCGCAACAATCAGTCAGTCGCTCCCTTAGCCCCGCCTCCTCATTTCTTTCTCTCTGTCAAGTTTTCTCCCCCTTCGATCTCCCACAGTTCCTCCCACAAATGCAGAATTCCACTGAGCCCCAAACAATTAAAATTAAAAGCGAGGACTGAGGAAAGAAAAGCTATTTTGCAATGTGCTCGCACACAATGGGCATACTGTATATGTGCTGCCAAATATGTTGCATGTCACTGCATTGCATTTTTATTCCAATAAACATGTCACATCGTGTCTGGAAAGGACCAAGGACATCCATTAGCTTGATTTCATCGACGGCATCAGTTGTTAGAGTTTTTGAGCGGCGTGTGATGTAAAATGCAGCAAAAATGGCCAAAAAATAGGAAAGAAATAAAAAGATGGGTTTTCATTTGGGAATGAAAAGGAGTTCCACCCACGGTCTCTCAGATCCCTGCCAGTGTCTTTAGGGTGATCCCCTACTCATGCCTTGGCAGAGAGTTTGGAGGAAAGGAAATTTAGCAGGATTAAATGGCTTAAATGTGGGTCTCCCTCTCATAACCGACGTTCCTATGACAATAAGAGGAGGAGTGGGTGAGAGTCGGAGAAATGGAAGGGGAGCGAGAGATGCAGGGGGAACAGGAGGGGGGAGGAAGATTGGCTGCGAGTTGTCTGTCCCATCTGGTCGCACACTCCCACACACTCTACAAGCTTTAGCGAAATGAGACGGCGAGATTTCGCGCTGTAGGCGTCCAGAGAGAGAGATAGAGAGAGTGCAGGGAATGGTGAAAGGACTGATGGTAGGGAGATGAGAAAGAAGGGGTATGTTAAGGAAATGGTGGAAGAGAAAGCCCGACAAACAGATTAGGCCATGAGGTTAGCCAGATGGAGGAGAAGAGGAAGCCAAAAGTAGCAGCTGTTTTGAGTGACCACGTGCAGTGGGTTCGGGTGCATTGAAGATGCTAAGAGATATAAAGAAAAGAGTCTTACAGAGTCAGAAACTGTGAGGTGAGTCAGTAAGTCTGTGAGGAATGAAGGATCCGCTGAGATTAGGTAGAGTCCAAATCTAAGCCGATATAGACAGATTTAACTATTACCATGAACTCTGGCCAACTTATTTTGTCTGCGATTCAACCACTTACAGAGAACAAGGTTGTTTTGTTTGTTTTGTAAAGGAACCTACAAAAGTCATGCTGAGTGGATGCAAGGGGTTAACGTGGCCTTGTTTAGCCCCTGATGTTGCAATTGCAGCATCTTTATTTTTGGCAGCCATTCAAAAGAGGCAGCTGTGTATATTCGGTCAACATACATTTTCTTGAAAGGCACTGTTTCATTTGTGTAAGACATTTTGAACCTGTTTGTTGGGTAAAATATGGACCAACCCAACTTTTGGTTTAAATGGCCCTGAAAAATCTCTGTATGTGTTGAGACAACACAGCACTTCAGTAAGCAATACCTGAGAGTGAAATGATGGCTAACCATAAACCAAATATAATCCAGCTACACATTTTTACCATGAATAATCTTGGTTACATGTCGTTTATGCCAAAATTACTTGTGAGACGTACGATATTCCATCATGTAGGCAAACTCAACAGGTGTTCAAGGTGTTTGCTTTCATTTCTTTTACATGATTTAAGCATATACGCATCATTTATTTTTGGGATATGGTTAGACGTCTATTAGACTTTCACTGACAGCCCAAATTTTGCCTTGTTTTACCTAAAATTGCTTGCTGTAATAGGCCAGTTGGTTTTGTTCTAACTAGAGGTCGCTAAAAACAACAGCATAGAAAGAGTGTGGAATGAAGGTAGTTTTCACATTTACTGCTGTCGAAAGGAATTGATCTGACAGGATTCACAATTCGTGTTCATGGATAATGTAATAAAAAGAAAGGGTTATAATTGTTAAATTGTAAAGTAAGCCCACACTGGCTATGTCTACATGCAAAAAAATTGGCAATCCGACTTAATTTTAATACATAAACAAGCGGTTTTCGTGGTCAACACGTAACTTCCGGTAAACTCCGCTAAGAATTAGGGATGCACCGAATCCAGGATTCGGATTCGGATTCGGCCGAATACTGGGCTTTTTGACGGGGTTCGGATTCGGCCGAATCCTAGATTTTTTTTCCACCGAACCGAACCGCTACGCAGGTCGACGTCACGCGGCCGTTGATTACACACATCGGGTGCTGACGTGGAGATGAGTTTTTTCTTTCGGTGAGCCTTAGGGGCTGGACACACCAAAACTTTTAAACACGGCTGAAAACGCCTTGAGGACGCCAAATTCCAGCTGTTTTTCAGCCGAGCGCTTGGTAGCTGTGATGCTTCAGCTGTGAGCCGGTTGGTTGCTGTGGTAATCTCCCGCCCCTCCTCCACTGTAATTGGACGGCCGTGTGAAACCTGACATTGACGAGCGGAGCTTCTCACTCAAAGTATATAGTTTTCATCGCGGAGCTGCTTGCTTATTGTAAAAACGAGCGTGTCGCAACGCATCGCTTTCATTATGCATAGGCTTATGGTAATTGTCAAAATAGTTTTTCCAACTTGTCATCCTGGCATAATGTACAGTTAAAATTAAATAAAATGAAATGAAAAATACACTGCTGTGGACGTTGTTTACTTCATTAATGTGTTTTACTGTGTTAATGGAATAAGGATGCGAGTAGGATTCGGTATTCGGTTTCGGATTCGGCCGAATCTTAAACGGTGGATTCGGGATTCGGCCGAACCTAAAAAATCTGGATTCGGTGCATCCCTACTAAGAATAAATAACAAGTCCTTTTAAAGTAGTTTATTTATATAACAAGCAAAATAAAAAACACGTAGATTACCTAGGAAACCAAAACATTTGTTATTTTCAACGAGGTATTTGTTCAAGAGTTCAGTTGAGCAACTAGTCAGACCCTTTAAAAAAACTGAAACCAGAAGTAAAGTCCTGACCAGACGCGTAATCGCGTCACCACATGTGCGTCCAATGAAACCGTCTATAGAATCCAAACCAAACATCTGCACAAGCACACAGCCAGGGTTACTAGATTCACGTACCAAAACCAGCCAAATGCATCCCAAATACCAATAACTATTAAACAAAATCCTTTCATCTTTAACCCGCAGAAAATATTAAACTCGCTGAAAAACATTTAAAAATAGCCCAAATCTGAAGTCTGCAAAAAAGCAAAGGACTTGGCAATGAAGCGCACAGCATCTTTCGTCGAGTACACGCTTCAAGGTATAGAAAGTCAAAGTTGAGTTGGAGAAAGTTGTCAGTGAGTTGGAGAAAGTTTTCCGATATAGGCAAAGAAAGCACACTTTTTAAAAATGCACGATTCTATTTTATTGGTTTATATAATGTTATGAAAGACATAAAAGCGACAGAATGTATAGCGCATGATAGTGTTGGGCAATATGCCCCATTTTGAGATCGTCCTATCGGCAGCCTGTGGTATCGCAGATACACTATATGGCGGGGCAGTAATTTACTCATTTATTTATTTGTTCTTTTTTGACTTGAAGTCACTTGATTGGTGGAAATGACCTGGACTGTCATGACCACAACCTTCTTAAAACTGATGCCATTAATCTGAGTGCGTCATTAAAGCCCCGAAATCTCTAAAATTTCCTTCATGCTCGGGAGCGTTAACAACCCACTTGTTGGTTTTAAACATAAACTGTAAAAAAGATGGACAACGCAACGTCGCCTCCTTCCATTGCAATGAATTGAAGCCAAAAATGTCCTTCTATGGTCGCTGCCATGTTACATAAAAACGTCAGTTTGGAGCCAAGGCATACGGAGAAGGAAATGTCCTTGGAGCCAGAGGCGGATATCAAACTTCCACCCAAAGATTTGCGCGCCCAATTCAACCACGCCAATCATAACGACACGCCCCGTTTCTATAGCATCAAATTACTGGCTAAAATGAATCTTAAAAAACTGAAAAAGATCTGCACACTGTAAAAAGTCCCTTTTATTTCAAAAGTTTAAAAAGCAACGTTTCGGTCGAAGACCTTCGTCAGGCAAACGTGTTACAGTGTGCAGATCTTTTTCAGTTTTTTGATTCATCCTTTGATCTTGCACCTGGTTAAGACTTTTTTTTTTGGATGTGCGTATCCTGTTTTCTCTTTATGTAAAATGAATCTTATCACAAAAATTTACAATTGAACATATATCAGTGTGATAACAACTACCTTATAGGACCAAACTTCGTTTGCATGGAGAGGGTGGGGTTTATGACTTGTACTGCAGCCAGCCACCAGGGGGCGATCAAAGAGCCAGAGGGTTCACTTTTCAAGACGTATAAGGCACACTCGGTTTTAACCCTCTGTGCGCTAACAACCTCTTTAGTGCAAGGAAATGTCAGAGACGCACGTATTAAAAGTTCATGTGGGAGAAAGAGTCTAAATCATGTGCATTACAAGTTCAGGTGCTAGAAGGAGTCCATGCAGCGCGCATTCAGGTCTGAGCAAGAGTCCAAGACGTGCGCATTAAGTCCAGGTGCGTGCAAGAAGGAATCTGCGCGTGTTACAAGGAAATAGTGTTGTCAAAATTATCGACATTTCGATACATATCGATACTGAAATTTTAAAACGATTCCAATACCCTTGTCCCGCGGAATCGTTACTCAGAGACGAGCTGCGAGTCGTTTTTTATGTAACTCTGCAAACACCAGCTGCGCATTCTCGCTCTCTCTCTCTTTTTCTTTTAAACGGCGCCGCACACACAGTGCACGTGAATGCAGTGCTCCGCCTCCTCTCCTTATCTCGTTCGCTCTGGTTTAACAGTACAAGAAAGCCAAGCAGCATTGCTGTGTGGAGGTTTTTTCGGATGCGAGTCAAATAAACAGAAGGTTGTCTCGTTTTTAATTTAATGAGATTTGAGAGTGTTTCTCCCTTTTCAGAAAAAGTATCGAAAAAGTATCGGAATCGGAACCATTGATATAGTATCGGTATCGAACCAATAATTTTGGTATCGTGACAACACTACCAGGAAAACACCCAGCGTTGGGTCAGAAAGGCACAAACTCAGATGCTGGAGTAATTAACACATTTCTATTTGAACCAACAATGGTTGGGTTCATCCCTTTTTGACCCAGTGCTCGGTTTAAAATAAAACCCACCATTTTTTATTGTGTAAGTGACAACAGTACTGCTTTTGAAACCCTCTCGCGATTTTGCCAGTCAAGCAGTCAGTAAATATACAGTATGTGCTTGCTATATCTGGGATCGATAAGATCAGTCAGAATAAGGGGTCGGGACATCTTTATATGATCTTCATAGTGTTATTGGTTCCGATCTGTGTCTGTGTGATAGGAAGCCATGCAGCAGTGGTACCAACACTACCAAGCACAGACCTATGGCAACAACCAAGAGACCACTGCAGTACCAGAGTGCACAAAGGAGCAACCTCAGGTAAACACACAAATCCATTACCTCCATTACATATTGTGAGGACCAGTCTATAGTAATGACCTAATAAAAATATCTACATATTCAGAAAGAGCTGTGTGAGGATTTACGGTATAGAAACACGAGAGTCAGATCGCATTATAGAAAAACAAACGTGTGTTTGTGTTGTAGGTGGTGGTGACCTCCTCATACGGAGACTACAGTTCCTACATGCACGCTGTCAGTCAATACTATTCTCAGACGCAGATGAGCCAGACAGCTGCTCAAGTCTACCAGCACCGAGATGTCAGCAAGGTACACACAAACACACACATTATGATTAATCCTGCTCGTTTTACAGTATAAATGAACCATTTAAAAACATTTTGTACAGGAATAAACATAATATACACACACTATCAAATCTACCGATGAATAGTCGACATACTTCTCATACATCTTCTATTCCGCACACACCGGGGGTGGAAATGGTCCCAGTTGTCATTCTTCTGCAGACAGATGTCAAAAAAGTCAAGCCGGGCCATACAGTGTGTCTAAGTGTCTTCCAGCTGACATCTCATCTGTACAGCCGGAGATCACTCATTGAACCTTCATACACTCACTGACCAGATATGTAGCTATTAGTTTCTCTACGGACACATACAGAGTGTATATACAGAGCAAAGATGCGTACAAAGATTGTAATAATATTGTAATAATCAGTTAATAACAGTGTTAATTTATATTTATGTATATATATATATATATATATATATATATATATATATATATATATATATATATAAATATATATATATATATAAATAAAAAAAATGCTGTGCTATAGAGATGAACAGATATTGTTGGACACAATGTTGTATTTATTTGGCGGCAAAAGCAATAGGGCAGTTGTATAAAACGGCAACATTGCTGTAAAAATTTTTACACTGCCTGTGAATTTTACATAAATAATGTAATGTAATGAACATTCTGTGCAAATATAACCTTGATATCTTTAATATTGACTGAGTAAGGCCATGCCAAAGATTGAATTAATGATTGAAATCAAAATTTGATGCTCCCAATTTCATATTTAGATTATGAGACTTTATCCTGAATTTCACAGTGTCAAAATTAAAGAAAAATGTGTTAATACTAAATGCATAAATATTTAAAGGCACACTCCTGTTTTTTTTTGAAAATATGCTCATTTTCCAGCTCCCCTAGAGTTAAACACTTGATTTTTTTTTACAGTTTTGGAATCCATTCAGCTGATCTCCGGGTCTGGCGCTAGCATAGCTTAGCATAATTAATTGAATCGGATTAGACCATTAGCATCACGCTAAAAAATAACCAAAGAGTTTCAATATTTTTCCTATTTAAAACTTGACTCTTCTGTAGTTACATAGTGTACTAAGACCGATGGAAATTTAAAGTTGCGATTTTCTAGGCTGATATGGCTAGGAACTATACTCTCATTCTGGCGTAATAATCAAGGACTTTGCTGCCGTAACATGACTGCAGGAGGTGCAATGATATTACGCAGTGCCCGAAAATAGTTTCCTGCTTTTGAAAGTAACCATGGGGACTATTTTCGGGCAGTGCGTAACGTCACACAGTTTTAAATAGGAAAAATATCGCAACTCTTTGGTTATTTTTTAGCGCGATGCTAATGGTCTAATCAGATTCAATGGATTGTGCTAAGCTATGCTAAAAGTGCTAGCGCCAGACCCAGAGATCAGCTGAAAGGATTCCAAAACGGTAAAAATTAAATGTTTAACTCTAGGGGAGCTGGAAAATTACCATTTTTTTTTAAAAAGTGGAATGTCCCTTTAAGCCACTATTTCTATGTGACTATTTAAATTTGCAACATTTATAATGTTAATTCCTAAGATCAGACATATGCTGTTATCATGCAACAAAAGCATCTGATTTTGCACAAACTTGTGTAGTCTGTGCCAGCTTAAGTGTAAACTGCCATTAAACCAAAAGTTGACATAACAGATAGGCTATTAAAAATAAGTTTCCATTACAGCTTGTCATGAAAATGTTTATTTAACTAAACAAATGCAAAACAGAAGCATCTTTATGAATTTTACTCGAGGCTGTTTGGTCTGTATACGGGTGTGTTGGGACGAGTCTGTGTGGCTTTGAGGTGGAGTGCGAGAGCTTATGTAAATGGGGTGTCAGGTTGTGTTACAGGTCACACGTTGCATTCCTATCTCGGTCTCACAACACTCTCAGGACATGATATATCCTGCTGAAAACTCTCCATCACTCTTCAGTACACCAGCTGAACGAGCGTGTGTGAGAACTGTAATACGAATAAGCAGAGTCGATACGCGTGTGTGTATGTGTGGGTATAAATGTTTAATGATGTCACTCTGTGTCTCACCATAGGAGGTGGAGGTAAAGGCGCCCATGAGTGCTCCTCTACACAGCTCTCTGAACGGCAGCGCACAGCCTCTTCTACCTGCTTACAGTGCCCTTCCCATCATGCCTGGCTTCATCACACCTACACACACCCACACTGCCAATCCGGCTACGGTCACAGACTGGAATCAGTACTATTATGTGAGTGTGTAAATGAAAAAAAACATCATTTTATTGTGTTAAAAGAAATCAGATTTTTCCACCTAAGGTTCAGAGTCTACTTCACGGGTCCACTAAGATGTGAAAACCAGAGGTCTGACCGGGTTCAGGTTTAAAAGTTTCACGTGTTCCTCGGACATGGTCGGGTATAATAATAGCGGCATCGGGTGTAGGATAACTTAAAATAAACATGTTTTGTGCCAAACGGACCCTAGACGACACAAACTATCTCGCGGGTGTGCATCAGTGGGTACATTTCTTTAAACCCAAGATCTCTAGTCCAGAGTACTTGGGTCTGCTACATTATGGGGAGGGCTTATCATAGTTAGGCAAAAATGCAATTTAAAAACACCTTGTACTGCCGTATTTTAACATATATCAGTGCCATTGTAGGGCTGGGTATCGATTCAGATGTTCCGGATCGATTTAATTTAGATTCACAAGCTATCGATTCGATTTCGATTCAATTTTAGATTCGGGGTCTCAGGTCGGTTTTTATACTCGATTCTGAATTCAACTCACTGAATATAGATTTAATACAAATACTATTTTAATAAAAAAGAACAGTGAACAGAAGTTTACAAGTGGGTAATTAATAAAAAGAAATTAAAAGCCACAACACTATCGTTGTCGTCTTACTTGCGAAATCTAAAATGCTTCCATACCTCTTACTTTTTATGTGAAGGTGGCATCAACGTCGATGAAGCCACAACACTATCGTTGTCGTCTTACTTGCGAAATCTAAAATGCTTCCATACCTCTTACTTTTTATGTGAAGGTGGCATCAACGTCGATGAAGCACCCATGACCAATGACAGGCTTGCCTCTCGCTCCTTGGTAACATCGCGCAAGGCAAAAAAGAGAGCAATGTTTGCATAAAAAATATGAAAAAAAATCTATTCTGCTCTTTGAGAATCAATTCTGAATTGACCAGGTTTAAAAAACGATTAATTGAAAAATCTTTTTTTTTTTTGGCCAGCCATAGTCTCCAGTATTGTCTTTTGTAAGGTTTTTATAAAACTCTTTCCCTGTCTGCATTTTTTTTTTGTTAATAAGTTGTCAGCCAGCACCAGCATTTTTCATGATTTTCACAAAAGTTTAATGCCTTCCATAAAATCTTCTTTAAATATATAAACACACAATATATATAAAAGAAAGAAAAGACCATCTGCTGTTAAAAAAAACTTTTATAATACCTTCATTTGCTCTCTTTTTATCACCTCTCAAATAAAGGTAGGTTTTTTCAAAAATACCAAATTTTTAGCAAAAAGCTGAGATCTTTTTTTGTAAAGGACTTTTATTAGAGATTAGATTCAATGATCAAAACATACACAGAGTTTTTATTGTTTTTGGATCAGTGCATGCTTCAATGTTTTATAAGTTGGGTAAAAGCGCCACCTAGTGGATAATAGCGGAAATATTAAAAACTCGTCATTGGCAGGGAAGCGTTTTCTCTTAATATATGGTGGGGGAAAGAGTTAAATGTCCAAATATATCTAAGGCCTAATCTTGGATTAATCTAAACACTGTCCAGGAATCCACCCCATAACTGCTTTACACTGTTAGGCTCTTGGAGTCATGCCAGGAACTGAAGTGTTTCTGTTAAAAACAGCTAAACTTTATGGGGTGGTTTCCCGGGCAAGGTTTAGATTAATCCAGCACTAGGCCTTAGTTATTTTAAAATATTTAAGTAGTTTTTACAAAGAAACCTTACAAAAACTTGAGCATCTTAAGACAAAACTGATATATGTTAAGATATGTCAGTGCGAGGTGTTTTGAATTTAAAACACCTCAATTCACATTTTTAGATTTTCTTTGGTGTGTAAGTGTGTATTAGTACATGTTAATGATATGCAAAAGGTACATACCTCGAAGTAAACAATGACGCGATTTATCGTCTCCAACGTTAATCTCTTTTCTTGGACTACAACAAACACACGGATTGTAGGCAACAGTTTACTTCCCTGGCCTGTTGACATGGACATTACAGTATCATAATTCCTCCTGCTGTAAGTTAACTCCTGTTAGCATTGCATTGTGACTGAATCTTTCAAACATGGTAAGAAGCGTCACTTTTCCGACTGATGTCAGAGGTATTTAGGCCAATCACAATGTACAGATTAGCTGGCCAATCAGGGACACAAAGCTTTTCAAATCTGTGTGTTTCAGGAAGAGAGGGAAATTTGGAGCTACAAAAATATACAGTGTGTGGAAAATAATGTGTTTTTTAACCATAAACCACGCTAACACATTGTATTATACCAAATACACAAAATAACACTGTGTTTAGCAATGAAATAGGTGCTTTTAAAGCAGCTTAAACATATATTTTAGTGTAGGACTATGATAAGCCCTGTCTGGGAAACAGCCCCTATGAGTATAAACATGAAAGAGAGACAGAACGAAACTCACATCTGCATAAACCACGTATTAAATACTTCCTCTTTTATAATTGGGCATATAATGTAACTATTAATAATGGGGGAAATTACACAGAAACAAAAGTTTACAGAAAAACAGCAAGTGCAGGACGAAAAGTGTTTTACAGTCTATACTTTACCTCAGTGGTTTTCAAACTGGGGGCCGCGAGATGGTGCCAGGGGGGCCCAGTTTTATGACATTTTATGAAATACATTAATTTATCATGAATTCTGTGTAGTTAAACCTAAAAAAAAATAAGGCTACTAACCAAAAGCACTACTTTTTTGTATAATTTTATGTTTTTATTAAATGTTGAGTTTTAGAACAGTTTTTTGTCACAAATTTTCTTTGGGGGTCCGCAAAGGAATGCACCGTACACAAGGGGGGGCTGCAAGCTGAAAAAGTTTGGGAACCACTGCTTTACCTTAAAGCCACAACATGTAAGATTTTGTAATATCCAAAAACCATTTGCACATACAGAACTGTGCAAAAGTCTTAGTCCACCACTACCAGACTTGAAGTTTTAATGTCCATCCATATTTATTTTTCAATCAATTTTATTAAGATAAAAAAGATAATAGAGGAAATAAGTATATATATAAAAAAAAATATTTCAGGACTAAATGTCTTCTTTGGGCATCGTCTGTGTTTTAGTGTGACCTCTCTTGGCCCTAAACACATCTTCAGCGTTATTAAGCAGAATGAAGTTAAAAGACTAATTTCTTTAAAATTAAAAATTAGGATTTAATTTTATTTAGGTTCCTGCAGTTTCCTGCTATTGCTCAAGTGGAAGGGGAGTTTACCCTAAAAACTTGACACATCAGTTTACATTTTTATACAGTTTACTACAGATTTGCTGTATTTTCTGGATGTATTCTAATAAAGAGACAGAGAAACAATTATATGATCACTATAACATTGCAAAAACAACAAATCTAATTGTGGCATAGAGACAGAGCGCAGTTATGCAAATTTGAAAACCACGCCCACCGGGGGGAAAACAATCCAACCGTCTCCATTGACTTTGTATTGCGAGAGGCTGCCTCCTTGTCATTTCTGGCTTATAACAAAAAACAGAATAATGCCTAAAAGCTGCTGTGTGACTATGTACAGCTAACAAACCAAAGAACCCAGAAATAAGTTTTTTTAAGCTGTCGAGCCGTAAAACCCAGCCTTTAAGGAGATAAAAGTGGATCGCCTCGTTTTATTGGGTCGACAGCTTATAAAAACTTATTTACAGATTAAACTTAAAAACAGAATAATACATAAAAGCTGCTGTGTGACAAGGTGTACAGCTAACAAGCAAAAAAAACCAGAAATACGTTTTTATAAGCTGTCGACCTCAAAAAACGAGCGTTTAAAGACACAAAAGTGGAAACAGGCAACTTTTCATAGTACTCATATTGGTAGAACTGCGTCCACTAGGGGGAAACGTAGTCGGCGATCCACTTTTATCTCCTTAAAGGTTGGGTTTTACGGCTCGACAGCTTATAAAAACTTATTTCTGGGTTCTTTGGCTTGTTAGCTGTACATATTGTCACACAGCAGCTTTTAGGCATTATTCTGTTTTTTGTTATAAGCCAGAAATGACAAGGAGGCAGCCTCTCGCAATACAAAGTCAATGGAGACGGTTGGATTGTTTTCCCCCCGGTGGGCGTGGTTTTCAAGTTATGACGCGCTGCGCTCTGTCTATATGGCGGCCTAAGACTTTTGCACAGTACTGTATTTCATGCAGCTGTGTACTTCCAAGAATTTGTAAATCCAGAGAAATTCCAATTTTAAAAAGCTAGTCCCTTGTCATTGTCACCTATCAATGACGTAATACCCGTGCTATCATCCTCTGTCTTCCCTTGTGAATTTCTAGATCTCTGGATGGCAAAAATGACATCTCCCATCATTTCCCTCTCCTTATAGCATCACAAAGCTCCATCTTCATTATTGTTTTGAAAATGCGATCTCTGGTGGTGAAGGTCACATATCATGCCTTTAATATGACTTGCACAACTAACATTAACGTTATTCATGCTGTGTAGTCCCACTTTAGTTCCCCAAAAATCTCTAATAGCTTTTTTATGTTTCTTACCCGTCATGGTTAGTTTGCCCACTGGGTGCTTACAAAAATATATTTTCATAATTTAAAATAACTCGATGCACATAAGAAAACGTTCAAATTGGCTGTGAGAAATATTGTTTAAGGACCAAGGATGCTGACCAGTAACATGTAGAAACAAAATCAGGTTCACCGACCGGGCAAGCATATTTCACATTAATAAAGGCAAAGCTGAATTTTACTTTTTTATCTAAAGTGACTTACAGTGAATTTAATCTACACATTTTATTAGTATGTGCGGAATCAAACCCCATAACCTTTGCACTGCCAACACAATGCTAAGCTACACTTTAAATGACATTTTTCTTTATACGTTAAAGTCGTATCCTGACACAAATGGCCTGTTTGTTGAAAAGGCAAAGCACTGCAATTCTTTTCATCAGATTTCACTTTAAGACAGACACATTGAAAGACAAACATCTCTAACTGCTGTTCACTCGAAGACAGACCCATCCAGAGATAAACACCTCTACATGCCGCTTCACAGATTTAACAATAGATGCTTTATGATCATAGCGCGCGAGTCTGAGGAAATTCTTAGACGCGTGTGCGTGGGTTGCGCGCAAGCGTCAGTCATTAACTTTATAGCGCACAAAAAACCCATCAGTCATTTACTGTAAGTCACAAAAACTAAAAAGTACAGCGAATAGATTTCACTTTTCAAGTACAAAATGTCAGTGAACTACTGCTCGAAATAGTCTCTCTCTCTCTCTCTCTCCATCAGAGTCAAGCCCGAGGGCAGAAGCGAGAATACCCCACACTGCCAACACAGGAAGTGACATCAGAGGGACCGTATGTAGGCCAGCACTCGCAGGGTCTCGGGGGCCAGTACGCAGATTACTTCAAAAAGAAGAGGATCTAACACACGCACGCACACATATCTCCGTGTTACTGTTGTCATGTCTTGGCCTTAACTCGCCTATAGCTGATATTTATAATTTGATTGTATATTTAGATTTTTGAACGTTATGGTCAGGGTTTGTTTTTATCACTGACCATGTCCCATATGATATAACAGACCCCCGTACTCCCCTGTGTGCAAGTTTTACTGTAAATGGTTAAGGGCTGATAAAGATAGAGCTACACTCAGAGAATAACATTCATTCAATTTTTTCTCAACCCGGGTAGGCCGATGTATATTGTATATTCTGCGAAATGAGTGTATTTTTTACAGTGTACAGAATGACGAAAACCTTAATATTACGTATTGCTTAACGTGTAATATTTTCATTGAGGATTTGGGAAGCGCATATAGTTGCGTACGATTAACCGTTTGTGTGCGTCCTAAAACAAATGTTTCTGTACATACTGCTGTATCTGTTGGAAAGATCAGCCATTCTGAATACTTCAGGAGCCTTAAAACACAGACATGGCTTAGGCAATAACCTCGATTTACACTGGAGAGACTAAAAAATAGACTTACCTCTGATGAGGAAGGATCGACCGCCCCATAATATACTTTAAGCGCTATATGCTGCCAGATTTCTTTTGGAAGAGTAATAATACAGTTATAGTAGTAATAATCAGCTGTTGAAAGAGGTCCGAGTGGTAATGTATGGGCCTTATATGTACAGTAATGCCAGTGCTCTGTAATTCTGGGGTTTCATCTCTTTATAATCTTTAATGGAGTCTTAAAAGTGAACGTTTTAATGGGTATCTTTGTTGTCCAGTTAAAATATATATATATATGGCTTGTTTAAAGGATGTACTACAACTGCTTAAAGACATGTTCTCAGAGATTGGCTTGTTTGATCTCGTACTATAAGCATCAAAACAATTGCCAAATCTATAAAGGTATACGCTTTAAATAGGTGAGACAGATCTGCCAAAAAAAATAAAAAATAGATTCAAAAAGGCACTGGAAAACAAGATATTTATTAAGCATTGGATTTTTGCTTTATTATGAGTGTGCTTTATTGGTTTGTGGTTGGATGCAGTCTGCCAGTAGATTGCTGTTGGCTTTGTTACTGCATAGCACGTACAGACCTGGCACGTTCATGTGTTCGATTAAGGCAGAGTGCCTTTGTTTTTCTACTCTTTTAAAGCAATCATCTTGTTTGTGCGCTCTCTAAAAGCCATTCTTTTACCTCTACAACAGCCTGACAATAGATTCGAGGAGCCTGCGTTATTGTGTCCTAGTTATCGACTACTATAAAGACAATCCCTGTATCTCAAAACCTAAACACAGAGGCCTTTTTGAGGGAATACTAACGATAAGAATAAACAAAAGCCGGCTTTTGGTTTGAGATTTGTTCGTTTCCAAAATGAAGACATTACAGGGATTATTTAAAAGGAAAACCTCACAGTTTTTCAATATTTTACTATGTTCTTACCTCAACTTCGATGAATTAATACATCCTTATTTTTTTAATGCGTGCACTTAATCTTTGTACAGCGCGTCGTGAATGTGTTAGCATTTAGCCTAGCCCCATTCATTCCTTAGGATCCAAACAGAGATGAATTTAGAAGCCACCAAACACTTCCATGTTTTCCCTATTTAAAGACTGTTCTACGAGTAGTTACATGAGTAAGTATGGTGGCATGATAAAAAAATGAGAACTATATTGTATGGCGGAAAAGCACTTAGTTTGCAGCACTTCGACCTCGGGCGCATTAATGTATTGCATTTTTTATTGTTTTATTTTATCGTGCCACCATACTTGTGTAACTACTCATGTAACCGTCTTTAAATAGGGAAAAGTGTTTGGTGGCTTCTAAATTCATCCCTGTTTGGATCCTAAGGAATGAATGGGGCTAGGCTAAATGCTAACACATTCACGACGCGCCGCACAAAGATTAAGTGCACGCGTTGAATAAAGATAGGTATGTATTGATTGTCTAAGCTGAGGTAAGAACATAGTAAAATATTGAAACACGGTGGTGTTTTCCTTTAAGCACATTTAAGTACTTCTGGTCAGCTTAATACTGTACAAGACTGCTTAATGCATCTTCCCTATCTTGTAATAAATCACTAAAGTTCTTTAAATCTACACTTTTAGAAAAAAAGTACAAAAGTTGTCACTGGGACGGTACCTTTCCAGACACGTGACGACTCCGGGTCAGATCTGTACTGGATCCGCAACATAGCTGCAGACTTTGCCACGGATCAGGCTTAGAGTCGTCAAAAAAAAAGTCCTAATATGTACCATTTTGGTACAAATGAGGTATCACTTAGGGATGGCTGACGCGAAACAGTCGTTCCGAAGCTTTGCGAGATCCCGAAGCGCAGATGTGTCGAAACACTGATCCGAAGCGTGATTCAAAACACCCATGTCACGTGACTATGACCAAACGAAGCCTCGAAGTGTTTCATTAAATGTTTCATCAGGTGTGGTCTGCCGAATCAGCGTTTGATTGGCACGGTCGGGAACAGACAACACAATCGCACATCTGTATAAAAGTGAAATAAACGCATATTGACCTTGTGGGTTTTTGTGAGAGGAGTTTTTCAAAGGCTGGAGAAATTATCTGTAAAAAAGAAGTAGGCTAAGTCCTTCCACACACAGCAGATGTGACATGGTGGCTTGATATATTTTATTAATTTTTTATTGTTTATGTGGTATTTATCTCTATTCTATTTATTTATTAAATAGACCAGCTTATAGGTATTGACAAAGATGAGCCTAAAAGCTCATGTAGTTGTCAAACAGATGTTAAAACAACAACAAAAAATATGTAACTTAATTGTGACGACGGTAATAACAATGCGTTTCCCGGGGTTCGATCCAAAGGGCTTTTGCATAAGAGTCTAGGACACTATCCACTCTCCTACCTGATCACTTATATCAATTACACAACATGTGGGATACAATTTGTCAGTGCTCGTCTAAAACCTTGTCAAGGCTGCTCTATGGCAATACGTGCAAATGACCACTAGGTGTCACTGTGGAGGCGGTTTCGATCCATGTTTCGAAGCCTCGACACAATTGATTCAACTGTTTCAGTGTTTCACGAAGCCTCGCTCTGCCCATCACTAGTATCACTATGCACCTTTTAGATACAAAAGTATACTTTTTAGTACCACTACAGTGACAACCTTTGCACCTTTTTCTGAGAATGTACAACAGCTCCAAATGGAGGCAAGTGTGTCCCGTGTTTACTAAATGAAATCTGGAAATTGTTTCCATAGAAAGGTGAAGGGTTAAAATTGTGCCTACTTGATTTTATGACCCTAGGTATGATACTAAAAAATGTATTGATACTCCCTTGTGTTGTTAAAGGGATAGTTCACCCAAAAAAATTGTTACAATGCTGCATACATTTCTTTGTTCTGATGAACACAAATGAAGATGTTTTGAGGAATGTTTGAAACCAAGTCCCATTCACTTTTTCCTACTATGGGGCTCACAAACATTCCTCAATGTATCTTCATTTGTGTTTATCAGAAATGTATGCAGGTTTGTAACCACATGAGAGTAAAACATTTTTTTGGGGGGTGAACTATCCCTTTAACACATCGTTCCATTAACACATTGCAATATTACAACGTTCCATCTTTGAATGTTATATACGTTTATGTATACGCTTGTATAATCTTAATGCTTTGCAATACTGAAGTGTTTCTTGATGTAGAAGGCACAGTCACCCGTTCAAACGTGCAGGGGTATTAACACTATCGTGCTTTGTACACATATTGCAGCCTGATTTTAGTTTACAAGGTTGTAGTTTCTTTTATCACCTTGAATTTTTGCTATATTTTATATCCAAACTGTTGATATATTGCTTTACTGTGAATAAGCTATTTTTAGGAATTTAGCATGCAAATAATTCTGCAATACAAACGTTCTTTTTTTCCAGTAGATGTGTCAGCGCTCAATGCTTTGTTTTGAATATTTAAGAACAACAAAAAAAGATTATTAACTGTATTTATTTTGTGTATTTATGTACATTTTCCCAGTTGGATACTATTTTGTTGTTATTCTTTTTTTTGTAGTAAAACCGGTTTGGGGTTTCATTTTGAGCTGATGGATTTGTTTTGCATTCCACATTAAAGAACAGGAGAATAAAGCCTGTTATTAAGTTTCATCCTTTGTTTCTCGTGTTTCAATTCTTAACTCATCATACACCACTATGAAGAAGTGGATTCGAAACAGCACCTACACCTGCAGAAAAATGGTCCAAAAATGGTCCCTAACTGCGAGTTTTGGTGATTCTCGCTAAATTATACTTATGAGGTGTCATGAAACATTTTGATTAAAAAAGTAAATGCAAAGTAAGAGTATCAAAATAAGAAGCATACAGTTACAAACATCTCTTCATGTACTATTTTGCACGTGATTTCAAATGACATCATACACTGAAAAAAACTATTCATTTAATTTACAAAAGTTTTTTGTTTTGTTTTTCTATTTTTCTTTGTTGGTTGTTTAAAAGTAGCTTAAATAAATTGGTTGCAAACACTTACCTTAAATTTTTTTAAAGTAAATTGAATGAATATTTTTTTTCAGTGTACAAACCAATTTTGTTGTATTTTTTCACATTTAAGTGGAACATTTTCATTACAGCAACGTGTCCATGACTGAATTTTGGTTCTTTGACAGGAAAATATTTATATTTAAAAAATCTACAAAATAAAAGCTTCAGTACATGTTATACTATAAACATTTACAGTACAGTAAAGAAACATGTGGTATTTGGTGATCATTGGTAAATGTAGAGACAATAATAAGAGATATAAATGTGTCTAAGACCCACTTTCTCATCCTCCGCAACAATTTTCAATCATTGTTTAAGCCCTCAACTAACATTTTCAAAAAAAAAAAAAAAAAAAACATGTTGGAAGGGACATAATTGACTGTGACACTCAAGATGTCTACCAGGTAAGCAGTTCTTATTTTTTCTCTCCAGATAAAAGTTGAAATTTTGTTTGTCATAGTGCCTAGACAACATTTTATTTCTCATTACCGAAACATGAGTTTGTAAATGCATATATTTAATGTAATATCATGTTGCAGTAATGATAATTTTTGATAATGATAATCTAAAAAATGTAAATAATTCTATAGGAAATATTGTTTAAATCCTCTAAAAATAATGGTTATAGTAAATTCCGACCTTAATCTTATATGTGCAAAAAAAAAAAAAATCTGATGCTGGACACCTTTTAAGTCTGGATTTCGTGAGAATCACCCCTTTGCACCTTGAGAGTACATATAAGTGATATCAATGAGTTCATATTAATACCCATGTCTGTACCTAAATGATACATATTGGGACCTTAAAAAAAAAAAAAAAAAAAGGGGGTACAGCTAGGGAGCATTTTGGACCAATCTTTGTGTCGAGATGAATATTTTCTCTTTCACAAGCAGTGTATGAGGATTTACTATATAAGATATGATATTCATGTCTTTGTAATAAAGCCTTCTATCAGATAAATGAATAACAGTTAAGTGCTTTACAACGATATCCTAATTTCAATCTCCCCAACCTAATCTTCCTTTCATTTCACACACAATTTCCTTATCAAATCACATTCATTTATCTTGCATTTAATTCCACTTTGATAAAAAACAGAACAGATAAAATACTAAGATATTTTATAGCAGTAAATGGTTAATTCGGTTTGTGAAAGTTAGCGAATCCCACAATACGACATTTCTTGGGAGATATTTCATAAGCTCTACTGTCCCCTAGTGCATATTGTAGGCATTTCATTAAAGCAACGCTTTCCACATATCAATATAATATTCTTCCACATGCAGCTCTCCAATCGTTTGCATGGCAGATGTGAGGCTCAGGGAGAAATGACAGAATGTGGCAATATAGTGGCGTACACTATTTCGTTTAAGTTCTCCAGTAATACGGCACTCTGAAATTTTCCAACATTCCAACCTCGCTGCACCAAGGAGGACAGCTGTCTGCTCCGAGCTGGACAGATCCAACGAAGACGCATTCTGTTTCTCACACACACACACATATATATATAAACACACATACAGTCTTTGAACGTCCGACATACTTTGCACGTCCATAGTCTCGCAAGAAGGGGTGTGATCCACTCAAACACACCCGTGTGTAAATCAACATTCAGATACGTTCCTCGTCCTTCAAACAATCTTCTTTTAACTTCAACAGGTTTCGGTTCTCAGAGATGGACTCTGTCATTGCACATTCCTTACTGGGGGGCTTCTGTACAGCACGTGCTGTAATGCATCGTTGAAAATGACGGGTCATTCATACATGTAGGCACAATGAGAAGCAGAAGGGCTGAGTGTCACTCGAATCAACAGCGGGACAGGAAGCAATAGAAGGTTCTTCCTTCTTTCTCCACCCGGATTTGAAAAAACAAGCCAATCAAGTGACTGGCGGCTGCACATCTTGCATATTCTGACAGCGTCTTGCCATAGCTTGAGTGGTTGTCTTTTGTTATTTTTAAAGGCCTGCAGTTTATCTATGAGGTCATAATGTATTTGATAAAAAGGGAATATATATTCAAAAGAGTGCTACACGGCACAATTATACGTCTTTTAGACATATTTTTTCAGGGGGGGGGGGTCGTCTCCTAGAGGTGCGGTCTGAGTCCCATTATATTTCCGTAGTTACTGACTGTCAATCATTTGCTGAAAGGCGGCAATCAGCCCTTTGAAATCAATCCTTTTTTCAGGTGTCGCCTCCCAGCATCTCCTCATCAGATTGTACAACTGTCAAAACAAAGAGAGGACGATTTAATTACACAACCTCTATTAAATTAAGAATCTTATATGGATGCAGGTATAATTTAATGCATAATGCATGACATCCACAACAGGTGATGCGCTTATTACACGGCTACTTGTCACATAAGAAAAAAAACGGACATGAATATGAATTTGAAACATTTTATTGGCATATTTGTTTTAAATTAAAAATTTTATCCTTCCGCGAAACTTTGCACAGATGCACAAAATGATCGAAATACCTTATTAAGATCCTCTACTTCATACTTGTCTGTCTCCATTTTTTCTCTTTTAGCCAGTCTTTGAGAAGTTTTAATGCCCATTCTGTATTTTTTGTGTGTTGGCTTCGTAGCTGTCATGCTCTATTTTGTCAAGTTCAGTCTCAGTAAGCTCTCTGTCTTGTCGTGGTTGTCCAGTGTTTGTCACAAGATGGCGCCAAACAGTAATCTTTATTGATCTTTATTGGCGCGGAGCGATTTTACTCGTACAAGTAGTACCGGCTATGCGTTATTACTTTGGAGCGGTTATTATTTGAAAAGAACGAACCTGCAAATGTCTCAACTGACCAATCAGAATCAAGCATTCCAGAGAGCCATGTAATAAAAGCATTTAAAGCGAACAGTTTAGCACGTGTGCTTTTAAAAGTCTAGAATTTTAAAGATATTATCCTACACTACACAGGGAATAATATAGATTATTTTCCCAGAAAACTTTTTGCATAAAATAGATTCAAGCTCTTTCAATGACCTGTATCTATGTATATTTTCAAAAACTTCCCACATCCCCCAGATTCACAAACTTTCAAGAATTTCAAGGACATGTGGGAACCCAGAGTATACTATTACTATAAAATCTATGACATAAATTAAACATCTTCAAATTTTGTTTTGTTAACATCAAGCTGTGCATTACCCTCTCAGAGCAGCCATCTGGTTTAGGAAGCCTCTTTCCATCCTCCAAGACTTTGACCAATCGGGTGACGGTCATCTGACCATGTGTCGGACCGATCATCTTGAGGAATACCTATAGTTTGGGGGTGGAGCAGAGTAGGGTCAGTTGACTGATGATCTATATGCATTTACCAAGCAACCACTTTTCACGGGCTGAGAGGATTTTTAATTACTAGTACTGCATTGAATGCAAGTTTATTTTTAGAGCACTTTTCAGAATTGTGACCCAGTCTGTGAAAACCCAGCTAGTGTCACTTTTTGTGATTTACACAAAATCATCCTACATAATGGAAAGAACATTCTGTGAAAATATAACCTTGATAGCTTTAATATTGACTAAGTAAGGCCATAAAAAAGATTGAAATTAAAGTGAAATCAATGATGAAATGAAACTTTGATGAGACTTTAGCCTGGATTTACAGACACGGCCACAGTTTTGCATAGTTGCAAAGCAGCTTTTCAGTAAATACAGTATATATTAGTAAAAACAGCAGAGACATGAACAAAAAAATGAAAAAATATGAAATTATAGTTATTACTGCATTTTTTCACCAAAATATGTGCATCTACAATACTAACAGCCAGAATTATATAATTATATAATAATATATATATTTATAGTGCAATTTAAGTAAGTATCATGTGTATCAAATCTTCCAAAGGTGTATAATGCAATAAACAATCTGTGCTTGTGTCTGTTAGGCTATATTTATAGTTACTGCATATGTTAATCCGACGAATCCCTCAAACGCACATTAACTCTTTACCCGCCATTGACGAGTTTTTTGTCAATTAAAGCAACACCAAAGAGTTTTTTTTACCTTCAAATAACGCTTCCAAAACAGTTTCAGTCGTTCATCCACTCTAAACAGGGTGAACAGCACTTTCACATTCGCTTTGCAGCCCTCTATCGGCCAAAACCGCACTAAAGAAGTTTCCAAACGTCGGGTAGTGGTCCTGTAGTCCGAGTGAATACTACAAAAACTTGCTTTACGGCAGACCTACAATCCAATCAGAGCCAGCTATGCCTCAGTATTTATGACAGTGGGTACTGGACAATTACGCTTCTAACCTGTAGGGGGAGCAAAGAGCCAAAACTCTTTGGTGTTGCTTTAAGAGAAAACGCTTCCCTGCCAAGGGGAGTTTTTACAGCAATCCATATTTCCACTATTATCCACTAGGTGACACTCTTACCCAACTTATTAAACAATGAAGCATCCACTGATCACAAAACAATAAAAACTCCATGTATGTTTTGATGATCGCTCTGAATCTGATCACTAACAAAAGTCCTTACAAAAATGCAATTATCTCAGCTTTTTGCTCAAAATTTGGTATTTTTGAAGAAACTTACCCATGTTTGAGAGGTGATAAAAGAGAACAAATGAAAATAGGATGACACTTTATGTTTGTTTGTCTTTCATTTGATATATAGTATGTTTACACATTAAAAAATAACCTTTTCTAGAAAGCATTAAACTTTTGTGAAAATCAAAAAATGCTGGCGTTGACTGGGAACTTAAAAAAAAACACGCTGGCAGGGAAAGAGTTAAAGTACAAATGTTTTCTTCCAAACGTGGCAAAAATAAGACGTTCGGTCACAGCCTTTGGGTTATACATCTGCCACTCTGGGCACAGACTGGCACCATCTGCCTCACTTCAATAGAGAGTCAACTACCAGAGTTGCTAGCACCAGTTACACAATGGCGTCTTTCAAATGAACACTGTCTTTCTGAAATGGCTTGCTAACAAACTGACTTGCTTACAAAACTGTATGTTGCTTATAATCAAACAATTCCAAATGCAATCAAGAGGAAATATGTAAGGATACCATCTAATATAAGTCCTGGAAGTACATTTTGAGGTGTTACCTTGAGGAGATTATATTGCGTGGCGATTTTTTTAAGTGGATAAAAATGAGAACTATATATTGTATGGTGAAAGAGCACTTAGTTTGCAGCACTTCAACCTCTGGCGCATTAATATTGACAGACGTTTGAGGGACAGTAGTCAGGAGCAGTGTTGGGAAAAGTTACTTTTAAAAGTAATGCATTACAATATTAAGTTACTCCCAAAAAAGTAATTAATTGCGTTACTTAGTTATTTTTCATGGAAAGTAATGATTATGTTACTTTTAAGTTACTTTTTCTTACTTGGCTGAGGCTTGATCTCTTTCAGGCCTTGCAGGTGCTTTTTATGTTCGCAATGTCAAGCTCTGGCCTGCTATTTCCGTTTCGGACTTAAACTGTTCCCGCTCAGTGCTCAAATATTAATGTGTACATTTATAAAGTAATGGGTTAATTTACTCATAACTTCGGAAAAGTAATATTATTACGTAATGCACGTTACTTGTAATGCATTACCCCCAACACTGGTCAGGAGTGATGGTGTTACTGTGCACCGAGGTCGAAGTGCTACAAACTAAGTGCTCTTCCGCCATACAATATAGTTCTAATTTTTTATCGGCTTTAAAAAAAAATCGCCACGTTTTATTTTGTGCCAGCATATTTACTCGTTTAACTACTCATGTAACAGTCTTTAAATATGGAAAACATGGAAGTGTTTGGTGGCTTCTAAATTCATCCCTGTTTAGATCCTAAGGAATGAATGGGGCTAGGCTAAATGCTAACACATTCACGACGCGCTGTTCAAAGATTAAGTGCACGCATTAAAAAAAGATAGGGATGTATTAATTTGTCTTAGTTGAGATAGAAACATAGTAAAATATTGAAAACGGCAGTGTTTCCTTTAAGATACAAACTAGGGATTTGCGTATCTAACCTGTAGATTTTTAACCGACAACAAGTATTTTGACCGTAATTTTTTCAAGCTATTTTTTAAAACATTGCTGCATAATGTACTACACATTAGTCAAAATTGCCTTGTTTGAAAGAGAAACAAAAAACAAGTTAACATGCTAATCTTTACGGTTAATGAGGGTTTCTATTCTTAGGGATGTCATTGCTGATATACTGAATAAACTGAAAGATGAGGTGGTCATCAAACAGGCCACTTACAGACATAGGGCTGCATGAGGTGTCACAGTATGTGAGAAGCTCATACATGGTCACTCCAAAAGACCAGACATCAGATGCCCGGTAGAATTTGCAGTGGATCAGGCACTCAGGAGCATACCTGGGAAAAAGAGGGAGCGAGTCTTTAGAGAATGGATTTCCCAGCAACAGTAAAGAGCATTTAATAACTTGTAATTCAATCGCTTTGAGGGTACACATCACATCAGTGGCACTCATTTGTTATTGGATTTCAGGGAGATCTACTTCATCACTACTCAGTGAGGCACATTTCATCACGGAGGCTTACCAGAACACTGGACTGTCCAGATCATCTTTCACCGTGTAGTAACCCTCATTGTTCTTAATGCTTTTGGTCAGACCGAAGTCTCCAATCTTGACTGTAGTCGCGTTCTCCACCAGAACATTTCGTGCTGCCAGGTCTCTGTGGATGTAGTTCCGAGAGCCCAGGTAGTCCATTCCCTGGAGGAGAGGTCGGAAAACATCAAAGGTGAGATGGTGTTGCATTGCGATATACATTTAATAATACAATATTCTGACTTATGGCGCTTTTCCATTGCATAGTACCCCACGGTTTGGTTTGGGTCAGCTCACCTCACTTTGACTTGGTTAGCTTTTCCATCAATTTTAGTAACACTTCGGAGTGGGAGGGAGTGTCGTTATATTTGCGCTGCCTACTGCTGTGACATCATACAAGTGAGAGCGTCGTTGTACATTCCCATACATTCATTTATTTCTCAGTCTGCCACAAAATTAAACTTGACCACCACAGATGTTTGCACATCACGTTTATCGCAACCTCTGTCTCACATGACAGTTTCTGCACAAACACCTGTGGCGTAGGTCAATGCGCTCTGCTGAGCCTCATTTAATTTGCATTTAAGCATATATGCGTACATATACACAACTGGAAGTCTGGAAAAAAATAGGTATGGTGTTCCTGATTCTCAACCTGTGGATGTTTTTCATCGCTAAAAGGGAGTTTGGGAACTTATAGCAGAGCACAGTTGACAACCTGTTTACTCGAGACAGCGCAAGCAAGCACGAAGGTAGAGGAAACTTTTTATAGTATAGCGATGACACTGTAGATCACTGATTGGTGTGAGAGAATCATCACTACCAGTGTTTTTGCATCATGTTTTGGTATCAGTTCGGGTCGCTTGAAACCTACGTACTGCACCCAGTGGAAAAGTCCCCAAAAGCAAGCTGACCCAACCCAAACCGTGGGGTACTATGCAATGAAAAAGCGCCATTAGAAACAGTTTTAACTGATAAAATTATTGAGTACAGGGATAGCATTTAGGGAAATCTATATGAAAAAGATTTAAACCTTAACTATGAAGTAGTAATAACAGTGACCTCTTAACCTAACCAAAACCTCTTTAGGATGAAATGAGACCAACATTACCCCAACACTATAAGCAATGGTCTATAAGCAAATACACATGAAGAGTCAAATTTTGTGTTGATATTCATATCAGCCGTTACCTGGCAAATCTGCACAGCATAGTTGAGGAGGGTTTTCTGGTCAATGTTTGCTTTGTTTCTGGGAAGATATTCCTTCAGACTGCCAGCCGGCAAAAACTCCATGATGAGCTTAATAGATCTGCCACCTTAAAAAAAAAATAATAATTTAGGTCACCAAAAACCATGGCTGTCGTATATTATTATGAACTTAACAATAGTGATTTACCCTCTTCATTGCAAATGCCCTTGTATTTGACAATGTTCTCATGGTAAAGTTCCCTCAGGATGTGAATTTCGCACCACAGGTTACTGCTCTGCTCTTCTCGGCTTTCTGGTTTGAGAGACTTCACGGCGACTAGCTCTCCAGTCCGATCGCCCCGAGGATCATACCGGCACAACTCCACCTTCCCGAAATGACCCTGACAACACAAACAAATGTTTTTCAGTCCAACCAGAAGATTGGCAGTGAAACAATGTACACAGCAGCCCAGATGAGTTCACGCATACCTCTCCGAGGTCTCTGATCTTCTTGAGGAATCTCTTCTCAAACACAGTAGGGTCCACCTCGAGCGTGGGAACTGGCTGAATGGAGGGGTCTGGAGAAAAAGACAATAATTGCATTAATGAACCACATCCTGACATGATAAAGATCTCTGAGAATGCGAAGTCCCTTTTAACTTCACTTACATTATAAAAGGAACTTGTATGTAAAAATGGGACATTTAGAAATCATTCAAAAACATATATATGGCTGCAATAAAATGTGCCAGCTTAAGAAAATAGAAAACAACTTATCAGCAATGTTCTGTAATTGGAAAATGCAATTAAACAAAATTTAAGTTTAAAGAAAGAGGGAAATGGTCATATGAAACTAACTTATTGGGGGGGGGGGGTTGCGATCATGTTCCTCAATGTCCGTCTATGACTTTATTGACAAAACTAAAATGCTACTCCAGATTTCTTTTGCTACTAGATGATGGCAGTTCTTCGTATTTCCACAAAGGGGCAGTATTGAAAGCAATAAACATACACAGGGCCCAATCTGGACTATTAAGGCTTACTTTGTTTTTCCACCATGTCGATGTCTCTGACGATGGCTCTGAAGAAGGGTCTTTGGCGGGGGTCATAGGTCATACAGTGGGTCATGAGCTTGGCCAGTTCCTCACAGTCAGGAGTGGCCAGCTGACACCGGGCTGCGTAAAACCTCTCCTTCTGCACAGAGGCAAAGAGCAATACATACTTTTTGTTATTAGTAACAAGTGCATAATAAAAAATAAAAAATACAGAGTCTCAAGTGTGTGCGTTGATACCTCTGTGAGCTTCTTGTCTTTTAGAGGCACCTCTCCGTTGTAACAAATCTCCCATAGAGTTGTGCCAAAGCCCCACTTATCCGCTGCTACACTTAGATTAGATGTGTCCTGTATACACTCAGGAGCAATCCAAGGAATCCTGTCCACACACTCTGAGGACACAAACACAAAGTGCATTCATGGTCATAAAGGCTGGTTTAGCCAAGAATTTTGATTGTTTCATAATTTTTTCAAACTCCAAGTTGTTTTGAATCTGTGACTCTTTATGTGGAACACAAAATGAGAACTTAAAAAAAAAAATACAGAAGACCTTGAAGAAAACTGGCTCTTTATCCACACAATGAAAGTGAAAGTTGAAAGGCATCATGTTTAAAGATCTTTGCGTCTCACAAAAAGAAGAACGCTCTTACCCTCATCTAAACATCTAGACTTTTCTTTCAAGTATTACAAAATGAGAAATTTTACAGAATACATCCCCTGCTCTTTTATCCATGCAGTATACGGTAAGTAAGTGGTAGCTGAGGCTATGTTTACACCGACAATGTTGTAGTAAAATACAGAATTTACATGCATATACATGACAATGTTGTCAAATGATTTGCATTTACACATATCCATGAAAATTTCTTAAAGCGCAGTATTAGGTGCCAGGCTAGTAGTTGGCAATGTAAGAAAAAGCACCCAAGAGTTGAAACTCAACAGAGGTTTCCATTGCAACAACATCGCCCAGCAGCAGGCCTATGCTGTAAAGTCCAAAAGCTTCTTGCTGTCACTATGGGATTATCAGCTGCTTTGTTAAAATAATTAATGTACATTAAAGCTGAAATCCAACCGGAATGTTGGCATTGACAACACAGAATAACGTACAGTCACTACAAACATTAGATTTATACTGTTATGGAATCCATTCAGCCGTTTTCCGGGTCTGGCGGTAGCACTTTTAGCATAGCTTAGCACAATCCATTGAATCTGATTAGACCATTAGCATCGCGCTCAAAAATAACCAAAGAGTTATGATATTAGGTAGTGCCCGAAAATAGTCCCCTGCTATTAAAGTAACCAAAGGGACTATTTCGGGTGCTGCGTAATATCATTGCGCCTGCTGCAGCCATGGTACGGCAGCAAAGTCCTTGATTATTACGCCAGAATGAGGGTATAGTTCCTAGACATATCGGCCTAGAAAATCACAACTTTTAATTTTCCATCGGTCTTAGTACACGATGTAACTACAGAAGAGTCAAGTTTTAAAAATCTCGAAACTCTTTGGTTATTTTTAGCGCGATGCTAACGGTCTAATCAGATTAAATGGATTGTGCTAAGCTATGCTAAAAGTGGTACCGCCAGACCCGGAGATCGGCTTAATGGATTCCAAAACGGTAAAAATCTAGTGTTTAACTCTAGGGGAGCTGGAAAAAGAGCCTATTTTCAAAAAAAGTGGAGTGCCGCTTTAAATTCAAGTATTAGCATCATAAACACTAAACGAGTATACATTAATAAAAAAAAATTGAATGTTGAACAGTTAATATATAACACTGTTTGAAAATGTTTTAGCAGTATTATCTTATATTATATCAGTTAAAGCAAAAGCCACTGTAAAAACACGAATAATATCGCCTTCCATAATGAATGTGATACTGCCTTGCTTGTAAGTGAACTACGGCTTTTTGTATAGTAAATGCCGCTTCATCTGAAAGCAAGTGATGCTGATGTACTACTAATCACAGAACATGCTTTACTGACGAGATGCACATGAGAATCATAGGCGATTTATCACCCACCCCTACCTCCAACCTTTCTGGTGGGTCACGTGACTGAAAACTATCGATTACCGGTCAAAACACAAACATATCCCTTAATACGAATATCATTCTCTACTAAAATGTTTTTTAACCACACTAGGAGTCTTCATTAGCTCATCTGAAACCAATACCATAGAAAACGCTTTATTGCAATGGCTCCCCAAATGGGGGCTGTAGCCCCCTGGGGGTCCGCGAGATGGTGCCAGGGGAGCCGCAGTTTTATGACATTTTATAAAATACATACATTATTCATAATTTTTGTGTAACAAAAAATGTGGAAAAATAAGACTAACTAACATCACTACATTGTATAATTTATTTTGTTTTAATTCAAATGTAAGTTTTAGAATGTTTCATGTCATAAATTTTCTTTGGGGGGCCACGAAGCGATGCACCGTACACAAGGGGGGGGCGCACGCCAAAAAAAGTTTGAAAACCAATGCTTTATTGAAAAAATTATACTCATTTATTTATAACTATTTCGACTACTATATTTTCATTTAAGCACAACACACAGTAGATTTAATATTGCTACATTCTTTTCAGTAGAAATGATCCCTTAAAAACGTTAACACGTTCTTGTGCTTTGTGTCTTTAATCCCTCTAAAGGGCCTCCCTTTCATTCCAGTATGTCATTTACACCAACCCAAAAAACATACAACCAGTCTTTCCTGTAACAGTTATAGTGCACAGCAAACAAAAGCTTTTCTGGTCTCAGAAGTACTTCTGGTAGTCAGGCTGGATCTCCGCCAGCAAAATTCCCATCAGTTATAGTATCTTTCCGAGCAGTCACTTTTCACAGTCCACTAGATCCCCCGCTATCAGATGCACAGCACTGTCACAGACTCAATTACACGACTAGACACACGAAACACTGCTTTTTCTTTTTCAAACGTAACACTTTACCTGGGTCACTTTTTTAATACCCTTAGATTATAATAAGGCATTTGTCATCTTAAAATCTCTCATTTTGATGGGATGGTAATGTACAGTTGGAGACTGTTAGCTAAAATGACAATATAATGATTACAGGGTGTTACTAAGATGGCCAAAAATGCTTGCATGCAAGTTTATAGCATGTTGAGGCATTTGATATTCCATGAATACATTGTTAGAAAATTCTAACCGTCGTGGATATTTTATTGGTTACAGGACGCCAAAAAAATAGTTTTTGTACCACTACCCCAAGGGTCAAAATGGCCGATATTCATATCCTATGGAATTATGACCTAAAATAGCATTTTTAAAATTGCTTCCATCAATAATAATAAAAAGAAATTATTTTCAAAAATCTCTAGATTAACCTTCATTAGGTCACATGACATCAATTGTCATATTTACAAGTCAAAGCAAGCACAGATAAAACCTGGCCTGTGGTCCTTTCAGGTACATTTTGTGTAGGCAAATTATAAAAACACAGATATTATTCATATGCTATACATCAAACGTCATCTGTTTAGGTTCTTTAATTATTTAACTAATAAGATAACTATTTTTTAAGAAATAACTAATATATTACATATTTTTAACACCTTTTATGCATTTGTGTAGGTTTTTTGGTTCATGCATTCTAGGGTTAAAAGGCAACCCTGATGCATATATGAGCGTTTGTAGAAAAAGTGTTAGCACTTTATTTTACAGTACGTGTACTTACCTTGTACATATATGGTTAATATGTTGTACTTACAGACAAATGTGTGGTTCTTACTTTTGAGTATCTACATAATAATTAAAGGGTATCATTACTGTATTTACCAGTGGTACGTACTTGGTAGTTACTATGTAATTCTAGGTAAGTACTGCGATACATTACGTAGGTATAACTTGCCTGTAAGTACTAAATACTTATATTGTACATTCATTTGTAAATACCGTAGTGTTTCTTGTTAGTTACAGTACATCTACACTATAAGTATGTATCTGCTATTACCTAGTACTTACCTAATGTTACATAACTACCAAATATGGTCCACTGGAAAGTTCAGTAACGATACGCTTTATTTACCATGTAGATACTCAAAAGTAAGTACCACTCATTTGTCTGTAAGTACAACATATTTATCATACATGTACAAGGTAAGTACACATACTGTAAAATAGTTTTTTATAGCGTTAATAAAGTGAATTTAATGTTGGTATTTAGGTCTGTAGCATTATTAAGCAGGTAATGTATTGTTTTGAAGGTTAACAATATGAAACGTTATGTATACGTGTACCTAAAAGTCCATTTTATGGCATATTTACTGAATATTTATTTTTCTTAAAATGTTCAGGTCTGAAAGTTTAAAAAAGTGCACTTAAATATTATTTATATCTTTATATTTTGAGAATATCCACACCAGTTCAAAACTATCTATTTGCCCTATTAAAAACATAATGCATAAAAAAAGAGTTGTCAAAAATCATAGACTTTTAAAAAGATGGACGACGCCTGTTCGCTCTCTTCCATTGGTGAAAAGTGAAGCCTCCAGTGTCCCGATATGGCGCTGACATCTTGGGTCATGAGTTTGCGCAGTAGCGTTTTCGGGACCAGTCATGCGCAGTAGTGAGCAGGAAGTGAAGACGCGAAATCAAGACCCCGAACTCGATCTCGCAGAATGCGCATATCACACGATATCACAGCTGTCAATCATGACGTGACCCCTCCGTTTTTTGGATCATTAAATAACTAACTAAACACAAACCTATTTTAAAAACAAACACTTGAATTTACATCAGCGTGATAAAAACTACAGTAAATGACAGAAACCAGCTTCGGAAAAAAGATAATTGAAGTGTAATAAAAAAATTTGTTGGTCTCAAGTCCCATTGAATAAAATGGGGAGGCGGGGTTTATGACCTATACTGGGACCAGTCACTGGGGGGCGATCGAGACGTTTTGGCTTCACTTTTCAGGGCTTGTGCGGCACGCTTGGTCAAAATGGTCATCTTTAAATAGTGCAAATAGATAGTCTTGATCTGGTCTGGATACTCAAAATATTAAAATTGGGAGGAAGTTATAGATCGAGGGTCATGATTGTGTGTTATAAAGAGTGTTAGACTAGTTTATAACATGTTTTAGCTCTGTAGCTTTAATAAAGTGGTCATAATGAATCTCTCACCCTCTCTGCTCAGCACAGTAATGGGTATGCCAGGGTCGCTCAGTTTAATAAAGGGACCCCCCTCTCCATCCAGACCATCTCGAGCCACTAGAATGTTCTTACTGCATACGTATCCATGAACCAGTTTCTTATCCTCCTGCAGAATGCACACAGCAGCCAAACAACAACGTTAAGCCATTTGTAATGCAATAATTACCGCTTATTTGCATAGATCAGAATAGCATGTTTGCTTATTGACATCATTACAAAAGTTTGCATGCAGCTCTGTTCGCACGTCATGTTTTGTGTTTGTTTTTACCAGATAGCTGAGGGCACTGGCCAACTGTTTGGCAACTTGAAATTTCCATGCGGTGGTGAGAGGCGTGGTCTGTATGCGCATAAACATATCCAGAGGACCATACTGAACAAACTCCTCCACCATGATATCTATAATAAGAGAAAGACATGTAAATAAGCACAGTTATAAAATCACCTTTCTCAGACAGACAAACACAGTTTGTCCTCAATTATGCAAATTCTTTTGTCCAAAGTGGCAGACGGACCCATTGCATGGTTGTCCCTCTGGCATGTTGTGGATCAGTAACAGCGGTTTGCAAATAGATTATTTACCTAGAGGTTTTGATCGATCAAAAGTAGCTCTGTGGACCCTCGCAAACATTGTCTGCACATGTAACATAATTGTGCAAATCTTCCTGTAGGTCACCCATGTTTCACTTAAATGTTTTATCATTTATCAGTAAACATTTAGGCATGTTACAGTAAATATTAGTTAAATACAATTATTATTTTGTAAACATAACTCTGCCAATGTTACAGAAAGAAAGAGGTCAGGTTTAAAACAAAGACATCTAGAAACCAGGGTTTCCAGTTTAAGGCAAATTTCCTGATTTTTCCCTGACTTTCATTGACTTAAAAGCTAAATTTCCATGACTTATGTCCGGTATGCTCGGAGCCTTGATAATGAAGTGTACACAGTAGGCATGGGCTGGTTACCAGTTTCAAGGTATACAGAGGTTTTAAAGAGTCAAGGTTTCAAAACCACTAAAATGTTCTGTGATACTGTTTTCAAGGTAAAAGCTGTGTTTACACAAATTAGTTAAATAATTTAGTCCTGTAATTTATTTGATGTTTACATTTAATATTTATTTATTATTAATATTAATACATTTTAATTTGATAATTTTTTATAATTTCTATAATTTTTTGAAATAATATTATAATTTAAGGCCTTATTTTTGCCTGGCATAAATGTTGCTTTAAAATAAAATGTATTGTGTCCAGTTATAAAGTTGTTGTTTGTATATGCAGACATTTGAAAATAACACATTTTAGTGTTGCAACGTCAATACTGCAACACTGTGAAATCGTGGTATTTTCGCTTAAGGTATCATAATGCCAAAATCTACACAGTGAGTTTATAAAAATTTAGCTTACATGCATGAAATGAATACACAGTGGCAATAAACAGCTGGTGGTCAGCAGAAGCTTGTTGGACCCGGAATTGGTGTTCCTTACGTCACAACAAGTTAACAAGCGGATTATATTTTGATAATTGGAAACTACAATTTCAACTTGGACAATAAAATGTTAAATTCAATGACTTGTCAATGTGTGGGAAATACTTTTTAAATTCCATGACATTCCAGAAATTCCATGACCCGTGGGAACCCTGAGAAACACAGACACTCCCAAAAGACAAACTGTAAGCAACTTACTCTCTTGGTGGTGAACACACACTCCATAAAGCAGGGCAATGTGTTTATGAGAGATCTGTCGCATCATGCTGGCTGTCTCAAAGAAGGCCTGAGAAAATAAACACAAAGACTTTTAACATCAAAAGACAAAAAAATATATAGATTGAAGGAGCATAGAGAGAATTAAAAAAAAAAAAAAAATCACACTCCTTAATTTTAACCGTTCATTATATTGAAACATTCGGTAACATTCTGTGAAAATATAACCTTGCATATCTTTGGTATTGACTGGGTAAACCATGTCAAATATTGAAATAATGTGAAATCAATGACTAATTTCAAGTCCAACCACTTTGTAAAAGTGAATTTTGCATAATATGTGCCCTTTAATATCCATTCCACAGAATTCTGCACTTTCTGAAATAGTAATACGTTAACCATTTCACATTTATCTATAGCTACATTTACATGGACACCTTTTGCCTCAATCGGAATGAAATCATTCTGAGTGATAAATACTATCATAGCGTTTACATGAACACTTAATGTGATCGGATTGATGTGCTGTGAAATTAATAAACGATAAGCACACAGAACTTTGTGCTACGCTGATTATTAAGCAGCAGCAAAACACCCATTCACGTGTGCCCAAAATGCGTGTTTGTGGATCATAGCCTGATCGGACAATGCTGTCCCGTATCACTTTACAGGAAGGATTGGAAGGAGATTAGTAAAATTTAAGAATGACAAAACAGTCACATTATGTGACTTCCTTCAACATCACAAGCTCGCATTCTTTACATCATAGCGCCAATTCTACGTCAATGCACATGATCATATGCTCCACACTCCAGTCCAGTAGGTGGCGGAAATGCCTGGGTTTGCTAACCACCATTAAGAAAAGAAAAGAAGAAGCACGGTCCCAGTTATCAGTCCTATCAAGTGTTTACATGTTCTTTTGAGCGGATTACAAAAGTTATAAACCACCCCTTTCAAACCGATTTGGCTCTTTTATTTCCAATTTGAGGTGTTTACATGGAGCATTTCCATTCCGATTGAACATTTAAACTGATTACAATTGTCCATGTAAACGCAGCTTATGTTTTCTGTGTATTCCAAGACGTGCATCTTACCAAAGAGATGTCTCTGTGTCCTGAGCCCAGGACTTTCAACACCACCTTCATCTCCTGTGAATATCCTCCCATCTCATCATCATCCTCACTCTTCAGCTTCAGAACACCTGCATAGATGTTGGTTCGCGTACCCCGACCCAAATGCTCACCCTGAACAACATGACATGCAAGCAACTTTATTTATATAGCACATTCTTTAAACAACAGACGTTGTCCCAAAGTGCTTTACAAAATAATAAAATTAAAATCATACAACACAACAAAAATACTTTATTCAAAAGCTAAAGAAAATAGATGAGTTTTTAAATAAGACTTAAAAGTTGTAACGGATGGAGCTGACCTCACATGGAATGGGAGACTATTCCAGAGTTTTGGACCTACCACGGAAAAAGCACGATCTCCTTTTGATTTTAAATTACAACGAGGTACCTTTAAAAGTAGTTGATCGGAAGACCTAAGAGCTCTAAAAGGAGAATAGGGAACTATAAGGTCACTAATATTCTGGGGGGCAAGCCCTGACAATGCCTTGTAACAGGTAATGTGATTAAAGTGACACTTCACCAATTTGCATTAAGCTTTGTATAGTTAGAACCCCAGTCATGTTTTTGATTGGTCATGCATCATTTCCTCAGTTGCCGCTGAGACAGGAGACAAAAATACAGATTTCAGTGTTGCACTTCCTTCTTTCAATGATGTAAAAATCATAATTTTGCATCATTGAAAGAAGGAAGTCAAATATCTTTGTTGAGGGGGTGAGACTACAAACACCCCTTTTCTCGGTCAAATAGGCACCAAATTCTAAACGTATGTTAAATTTCGATTACAAATATGACACACTTTCAATAAAAATTAATGTTTTTACGGGTGAAATGCTCCTTTAAGACAGTAACCGGTGACACTTCAGATTTAGATCGATTCATACAGCAACTGCCTGTGTATGAATACTAGTAACAAGTCATGCTTTTTACCCCATTTGTGGGTTCAAACCTACTTTCTAATAGTAATAATGTTCTGCAGTCATTTTTGAAAAAGTGCTGTTGATTTTAAAGTCGATATATATCAGGGGTTCCCAAACTTGTCATTTTGTGACCCACTTAAATAGGTATAATCTATCCTGGGGCCCACCAATTTATTTTAAAATAGAAATATAATTAATTTTTTTCCTTTTTATTTTATTAATGACATGCAAGTTTAACTGCACTATCAAAATACCTTATGGTGTATCATATCAGAATTCATGTCATTGCTTGTCATTCGTTGGACTAAACTGTTTCATTGTGTCATTCACCGTTACTACAGCCAAGCGACTTTGTGCAACCCACCTAGTACCACTGTGCAACCCACAGTTTGAAAGCCCCTGCTGTATATGTCTTTAATTACTGTCTGTTTTAGTATATCCCTCAGTTTTAGTGTAAATGCAAAATAAAAATAAAAGATCACCTGCACAATCTCCTCCTTAAGGATGCGATGGAAACTCAGCTGGCTGACTTGCGGTTGTCGTTGGGCAACAGGCTCTCGGTTCTTGGTCATTACCAACAAGTTGGAAATTTCTGAAGGGTAGAAAAACAATTTTTGACTGGTTGGCAACACAAACAGGACAGGCTGAACGATCTAAATTTGGAGAATGAACACACATCTAAATATATTCTGGTTTGATCTATCCAGTCTTATTTATAATTAGCGCATCTGAATTACGCTTACTCAAAGTATGTTTGTGTTACGTCTTACCGAACGTTTAATTGGGAGTGACAAAAGCAGATAAACATATACTTGTTTGTGCACGCGTGTGAAAGCTACCCCCACCTAAACAAAGAAGAGGAAGTTGTGCAGCGAGACAGTTCACTGTTATACAAAACACGACACATCCTACATCAAAACAATAAGTGTGTGGCTTCACATGCGTGTTAACATTTAAAGTGTTTGTGAGAGGGTTATGCTCATGTATCTCATGATTGTTCTGCAGCATCAGTGGGTCTTTTGTCTGATCACTGACATCATCTTAATGAAGACAGGCACAGATCTGTTTTTATAAGTGCAAGTAGGGTAAAGAGATCAAAAGATGTGCACGGAAACCCACATTTACTACATTTCCTGCCCGTCACCGATGCCTCAGCATGTACTGACGAACAGATGTAAACAAGACCAGATACATTCTCCAACGTGCAATAACAGGGCGTTTTTCACAAGCTAATTTTTTCTGGCATTCTACTTTGCAACAATAAAGAGCTGTTACATTGTAAACCAGATAACTTATATTGTATATAATTAATACTAATATATATATTTATATTCAGCATACAACCCCACCTGTGAAACACCGGCTAAAGTTGTATAATCTAACTTATAACATGATCATTCTTATATTATTTGTTTCAGGAACCTCTTTTCTATCATTAGAAAGTGAAAACGGAGCATAATAATAAATCACATGCACAGCAGCATTAAATATTAGCTTGTTTTTAATTCTCAGAATTTTCTTAAAACGAAATTCATCAAATCTTTGACATGGCCTTACTCAGTCAATATTATATAATCAAAGTCATATTTTCACTGAATGTTCTTTACATTATACAGAATTTTATGTTTAAACTGTAAATGACTGAAAAATCACATTAGCTGGGATTTCACAGGCAGGGTCACATATAATACATAACACAAATAATACATAAAACTAAATAAATCTACTAAAACTCCAAACAACTGTAGACTTTACATAGTTGTATGGTTACATAATGACCTCCACTATTTATCACAAACATGCAAAATATAGTTCTTGGCCCTGTACACGTCTTTTGTCTATTTGTTCTTTCTTTAAACATTTTCTACAACCAACTGTTGGTTTGCTGGATAACACTTCTGATCCTGGATCAGTTGCATGAAAAATAAAACTTCAGTACTATTAGCTGCCAGTTTAACATCTGCCCTAGGTTATGCAAGGACACGACAGCCTTTGCGTGTATTCTGATATCTCACTTCTCTAAAGAGCAAATTGACATTGAAGGAAAAGCTCGTCACTGAAAAGCTAATTCCTCTTTCAGCTTAGCAAAGTCAAAACACTTGTTTGAGTACCCCGGAGTACCGTCTGCAAAGCCTAGTTTATTTGACTAGTACGTGTACACAAACGTTTGACGCATGGGCATTGCGACAAAATGCAATGCATCTCCTGGGCTGCATGCTACATTCTCCTGTACGCCCAACTTACGCTTACAAAGTACACACGGTTCCTGCTGTGTGTACAGTACGTGCATAAAATTCTGATGACGAGATTAGCGTCACGCGCACCGTATGTGAACCCTTGTGTATCCATGCGTAAAACAGGACTATATTTCTAGCTTTATATATCTTTGAAGCCCTTACAGTTACATAAAAAGGCAAATAAAGAAAAATTAAGCTTAATTCAAACTAAATCCACAAATAGTTCAGTATAGAAAAACAGTACAGCTTTTTTGGCATTCTGGTTTGTGCTTTAAAATATCACTCAATCCAAGAGCAATGCTTCAACTGTGCTAATAGAGAGCGCTTTACACAACATTTGAAGGGGTTAAAGCAAAAACTCTTTTAACTGAAAATTTTTCATCAGCCCTGAGCAAAAATAACATAACAGACTGCACAGTCGGCATATTAATATCTTCTTTGTTTAGTTTGACATGTTTTTGTGAAGAAAGACAACCATATTAAGCCTTCCTGCTTAGGTGAAAACCTGTTCGATAAGTCTGGAGAAAACCCACTCTGCTCCGTGGTTATCACAGTAAAAACAACAGATGGATCTAACAAGAATAGCTGAATTTAACATTATTTTACAAATAACGTAAGCTAACTTGATATGTTATTGCTGTTAGGTTAATTTCCACAGTGCACCGCTTATAATTAGGGATGCACCGAATATTCGGCCACCGAAAATTTTCAGCCGAAAATGGCCCAAAAGAGCATTTTCGACTTTTATCACCGAAACAATACGGCCGAAATGTTGTGATGACGCAAACAGAAACCGCGATATGCACGTGCTTGTCTGAAGCAACATGTATGCGGCGTGGATGCATTTAATTATTATTGGCATAATAATTTATTTCGGTGTTTCGGTTTCGGTTTTTCGGCCTTGGTTTCCTCATTTTCGGTTTCGGCCAAGAATTTTCATTTCGGTGCATCCCTACTTATAATAATGTTCTCCAATTAGTTTCATTCTCTGTGTCCTTCTCGTCTTAGCCTGGTTTCCCTTAGCTGCCTTGTGCGCAAATTTATTCACGCTGCAAGTCTAGCATGAAACTATGGACCAATTTTCCCCCTGAAATAGGGAACCAATCACAGAACAGAGAGGGGACAGCAAGACGATGATGACGTCTATGCGATATCCCGAAGCAGTTTTGTTTTTCCAACACCGCAGCAGACGCGAAGTTACTTTTCATTTCAGCCTTAGATAGTGTTATAAGTAGTTTCATTTAAACACAAGTTTATTTAAAAAAAGCAACGTTTGGCGTTAAAACAATTTCGTATCCAAGAAGGATGTTTGGATATGGCAAGACATGATAGCCAAAGAGTTTTATAGGACCAACCTGCTAGGCATCGTTGCCGACGAAGTACAATTAACTTATATTGATGTCGCTCTACATACGTCATCTGGTATAATTGAAACTATTGTCTATGAGCTACGTACAGACGTATTGGATAGACATTTGTAACGCCCAATAAACGACCCTGGCATTCGTAAACCACCCCTCAAATACGAGAAAATTAGCATGTGGTTCCCAGACCACATCTCTTTCTCTAGACTGGCTAACACCAGACTAGTCTCATAGTCTCGTTTAGCTCTGTATTAACAAAATAAAGTCGGCTATATAACAGGAAGCTAACAAATCTCTCATGATTAGGTGAAGCACGTCTACATAACACACAAGCGTGTGGACAACCCGGCATTAAAACTTTAAATACTTAAATTAGACTTCAGAAATACATATAAATTAATTTTCATGTATATTTTACATTAAAGTCTATACAAGACTTGAAAAAGCAATAAATGAGCAGTAGCCTTACGGGGCATGCACACCAAAGCTTTTACGCCTGCGTCCGGCACATGTTTTCAATTGTTTCCAATGGAAGCTTTGCATTTTTCAAATAACCCAGCAGCTACTTTTTTTTCACGCTCAGCTCAAATTATTATTGCAGATTGAATATTTGAATATTCGATCACTTGTGCACATCCCTAAACTAATTCATTAATATGCATCAAATTTGTAGGATGACGAATATGACAATTTTGAACTACAGTGTGGAAAGGACTTAAGAAGATTTGCAAATCTTCAAACTGGTCTCCGAGCTAAAAACACCTAGTGACTTCATTAAGCCGTGTAATTTCCTGTTCCAGCAAAAACGTCACACTACCTCTTCGCTTTTTTAGCCTAGTTAACGCAGTCAAACCGGTCATCCAACAACTCCTCCTGCAATACTTCCTTCACTGTCAGGCTTACTTACTGATTCTATGTGCTTATTTTTGCAGCTGCGTATTTACTGAAAAGCAGTTTGACCTGCCATTATGAAAATCTGCCAAACAAAATGATGGTTTATTGCTTATGGCACATGTTTTACATGTATAATTTACAAGTGATAAAACATGTCTACATTCCAATAGCGAACTTAACAAGCCACACCAAAACTTTTACTGCATAATTCAAATAATCAAAAATTTACATGTGGTAACGTAGAAAACCTAATGAACATCCTGGAAAATCCTGGCATTTCAGCAAGCTGCTGACAGTAAACGTGAACGACCAATAACCTTTACAGCTTCTGATCTGAGTTTCAGTTCAGGAAAAGCTGTACAAATAGGACTTTTGTTAAAACTGTACATAACCTAACACTGGCTCTAAAGAAAAATGATTCAGTGTTTTATTTCTTTGGAAGGAAATCCCAGCCACATCCCCAGTGAACCTTACTGACATCAAACGAAAATGAAAATCAGGACACATTTCTAGTTTGGATATGAATGAACTCTAATTAGTTTCACTCACTGACAAATGATAAGTTGGCAAGTGTGAAGAGCACTGATACCTCTGGGCTGTGGTGGGCAGCATCTGCGCAGCTGGAAGCGCAGGTTCTCTGTGCGCAGGTTCTGGCCCTGTAAGTGCTCCAGGAGTTCCCTTAGATTGGGCCTAAACGTCTCTGTGCCAAAGAGCCTGTAGCCCTGAGGACTTGCTTCAATTTGGAAGTTTTTATATTGGGGAACAGGCCTCGACTCACACAGATCCATCTGAAAGAACAAATGTGTAAAAGAGAGAGAGAGAGAAAGGACAAAAATAAAGCACATTATAAATAAAGAAAGAGCAGCGAAAGAATACAGCAAAAAGTGAAAAACAGATGAGTTGAGCATAGAGATGTGGCAATAAATCGTGCAATTTTTCTCATTGCTACGCTTCTCGATAAATTACGTTGAAATGCTGCTACAGCCAAAACCCAAAGGGAACTTTAGTGCAGAAACTCAATATGCGCCACAGAAGAAGTAACATTAACACATGCAGCTCCACGAAATAGAGGGTATGCAACGTCGTCACTTTCCATGTGACGACGCCGGAGCTCGCCCTGTTGAGTGGCAAAACTTTCAACAAAATGGCTGGTTTTCATAGCGGCTGCTGCGAAAACGGCAGTAAAACTGACTATTATCAGCTTAAATTGAATTTAGTTGGCCTTAAGTGACCCTAACAACTTGCCAACAACCAGTAGTCTGTGGACATTGGCATATGGCCAGACATTGCAGACAATGTTTGTCTTGCCTAACACTATAAAACCATCCCACCTTTGTAGAACACAAGACTCATCAGAATGGATGTTTATTTTAATGAAGGATCACTGACAAACTTTGCAATTACACAGAATAAGATTGGTGTATTTTTATAGGATTTTTTATCCCACAATTGTACATACCTGGCATATGGCTACTGCTACCGATTTACTTCTCCTTCAAGTGTTTTTTGCAGATTGAAAAATTTTGTTGAATCTGTTAGCACAGTCGATCACACAACTACTTTTCCCATTTTAGACGCGTTTTCCATGTTATGCTTATGCTGTTGCTCAAACTTTTTGCCACTCAGTTTTTGCCAAAAGTGACGTCACTTGCATACCCTCTATACCTACAAGAATATTTATATCGCCGTTCATCAAACCTTTTCAGGTTTTATCATGATAATAAAGAATATTTATAATGATTATGTTTGACGAGTCTTACTTTTTCAAATGCGTGCTATAAATGACTCAGTGATTTTAAATTGATAGGGACTTACTGATTAAAAGCTACAGTACATGAAATAGCTGTGCATAATATCGCATTATGATTCGGAATCAATATCAGCCAGGCATTATAATTATAGGTATGAATCACGACTAATACTTTTGGCAGGCTATATGGGCAGTTGCATGCAAATGTCAAGATTATTTATTTCTTATTTTTCATAGTTAAGTACGGTAAGTGGATATTTCAGAAAAAGGAGAAATGTCATATCCACAACTTTGTTTCTTCCTCATAAATGTGGATATAAAAACTTACAGTAATCATTCTTACAACATTTTTTCCTAAAAAGTATCCATACAATTAGTGACAAGTGCACAAAGTTTGCTTTAGCAAATCCATCAAGTGTTTGCAAGACAGGGGTTATATACAGATGGACACGCAGGTCCTTAAGCATTGAGATACCAATGAGGAGATCCATCAATCACTTCTATCCAATACAAGAGCCCGTAATTATTTCATGTATTTACATGGGGCCCATGATTCAGAGGTCTCCAATTCCAAGCCCCAGCCACACGTTACATAAAAAAACCCAAATAACCAATAAATCAGGTGTCCAGTCCCAAAGACGATACACAACAGATGACTTTTCTTAACTACCTCTGAATGTGCTATAAATGACCCATCTTCTGTCTACTCTACAGCATCATCATTAACTGGTTTCATGGTTTGTGTGTACCTCAACGCAGACAACAGTCATGATGATGTAGTTATAGTCTGTGCAACTCCAGCGCAGGACGTAGGTTCCCTCTTCGTTCCCTTCCTGACGGAGTTTATGAATAGCATACTCGGTGCTGTACAGACAAAAACAACACAACTCATTTCAAAATTACTCTCCTGAAAACTGATTATGACATGCAGTAATTAAATTAAATCAAGAAAGATAATTCATAATCAACGATCAGTTGCACTATAAGTTCATCAGTATTATATTTCGGTATTTCATTTTTATTTCATTTTGCAATTAAAGTATAGCATGAAGTGTGAGAATTTATGTCAGATGTGCAAATTTACCACGAAGATCATCTTTAAATGATTCAGATTAGATCAGATTTAAACCTGGCTATATACAAATATGGTCATACCATATAGGGCCATGACAGCCATTTTCTAAATTCTGGACCACTGACGAAGGTGCGACTTCTGTGCACAGGTAATGATGGGCATCCACTGTCAGTCTAAAGAAACCGTCCACCAATGCAACAAAAGACAGAGCAGCATCGCGATAAATCAGATCCATCTCCTGCAGAGAAAAGGCCAAGAGTACATTGTTTTTACAAGCCAAATCAGATTAAAGTCACTGACGTATATGACTTATGAATCAGATAAGGAGTATGAATATGAATCATCAGCCTTCAAAGGTGTCTGGAGGTTAAAACAAGTTTGTCCTATTAATACTTGCTCAAAGTGACAACAGTACCATGGTTTTATTGTCTTGTCTGTAAATGGTGACGCAAGACTCCTTAATGACGATGTGGGTGATTTCATAAAAGTCTGAGAAAAGTATCCATCCGTTGCTGGTGTCTTTCTTCTTGTCATTCTTCTGCTTGTTGTCATTCTTGTTTTTCTTTGATTTATTTTTCTCTTTCACAATCAACAGATTCTATATAAGAAAGATTAAAAGATCAGGTTTAAAAATAAACCATAAAAAACAAATTGTAAAAAAACCTGTTCCAAAACCTAGTTGGCTAATACAGGGGAAAGTACGTTAAAATTACACTTAACATTTATGCAATTACTTCTCAGAGTAGAAGTACATTTTTGGATTTCTTTTTATTTGTTGCAGTGCAATATGGGATTGCCTTTCCCAAAAAACAAAACATGGCAAGTTAGGAGACAGCACAATTATGCTGCCCACCTCCATTCATCTGGAACAGCCGCCCGCATAAAGAGCACACCCATGATGCCTTAAAATGCTGCTTACAGAAGCAGCTAACTAGATTTTGGAACAGAAGTCTTTAAAAAAATTTTAATAAACCTGAACCCATCTCCACACTCACCATTAAGGGCTTTCTCCTCCAAGAGATCCCAGTGGTTCCAGATACTTGCACCTCGTAGTCCAGTCCATCATCCCCCATGGGAAGGGAGTGGGCTGGTGAGCACTCGGTCTCCCCAGATACTTTGAGGCTCTTGGGCTCCACGGTTTCCCGGCCCAGGCCTTGGGTAAGTGTCTCAAGAGTGGACAGGTACTTCACCTTCAGGTCGTAAAGGGTGATGTTGCTGTCCTGGATGGTCTTGCTGTTGAACTCATTAAGGAAGTTCTTGAACACGTTGTTGATTCGTATGCGTGTTAGGAAGTTGCGCTGCTTGATGGTCCGGTTGAGACTGTCTGGTATGAAGCGTTTGTAGCTGTAGATGAAAGAAAGGTAGGGATTCACTCATTTCATAAGCAGCATTTCCCAAAACACTTCGTTTTCTGATACCCATCATCAATACCAAAATCAGTATACAGGTAAACCTGGCTTTTGTGAACTCAACCTAAATTGAGTTTTATATTGTGGTGCAGAACTGTCACCATAGACATTGTTAATCTTAACAATGTTTGTGATACTCCACTTTTTGAAAATATGCTCATTTTCCAGGTCCCCTAGAGTTAAACATTTGATTTTTATCGTTTTGGAATCCATTCAGCTGAGCTCCGGGTCTGGCTGTACCATTTTTAGCATAGCTTAGCCTAATTCATTGAATCTGATTAGACCATAAAAATGGTACTGCCAGACACGGAGATAAGCTGAATGGATTCCAAAATGGTAAAAATCAAATGGGGAGCTGAAAAAAATGAGCATACAAGTATCCCTTTAAAGTACTTTCAATCTGCTGCTGGCGTTTGCTATATGCGGCATCGTTTAAACAACAGATGTTGTTTGTTTGTTGCGTGATATGGGATGGTGGTATTGGAGTATTTATTTTGAGTATCAGTGTCAGCATGAGCACAGCATGTTGTTATGGCATGAAACAAATGCTTCCAAAGCTATCCAAATAGTTAAAAGGGATATTTAGCCCAAACTTTTATAATTTTGCATAAAAATATGGTGTGTGTGGGTTACCTGGCCTCAGCTCCGGCTCCTGATAGGGGCAGATCATTGCCCTTGGCATGATGGGTAATAGCCAAAACGGCCATTCCCAAACACTCGTTCTCGATTTCGTGAAGCTCTGCTTCATTCTGCGGAGTGCGCACAGGAGCCAGTCCCCTCAGGAAATCATACTGACCCTAAAACAAACCAGGCCATTCATTTAAACAGACTTTTAGAAGCAGTGTATGCAAAACATACAATTTAAATGACAGGCTGTAACACACAGACTAATGTTCAGTGTCCCGGTGTTGTTTGAATACATAGCTGTGCTCCAATAAACACATTCAAATACTAGTCTACAAAAATGGGAACAACAAATATGATAACAAGAGATCCTATTATACCACATTAAAAATGTTTTGAATAGCCATCAAACCAAAACCCCCCTTTAGACCACAGCAGACTAAACTAAATAAAAAATTGTTTCAAGGATGCTATAAAAATGGCTTGCATAGTCACGCAAGTGACTCTTCAGGTGTGTCCCTAACTCACCTGTGCAAACAGGTAGTCGAGAGATGCTGCATCCAGGAGGGGTGTCCCCTCGGGGCCCTTCTGAGATATTAAACCCCCTTTATGTTTGCTGAGAGAGTGTCTCCAAACCGGAGACTCTGTATCGCTGGTACCATGCCAGTTTGTGAAATAAAATCTGTGTAAACAATGAAAATAGAGATGATAGAGAAACGAGATACAGCACATCCGTTTTCAGGTGTGTTTATCTAATTAAGCCAAGAAAGTAAAACCATGTTGACAGAAGCTGATACAGTACATAAACCTGTCGAACACAATGTACGCAAGCTTAAGTTAATACAAATACGCCAACATATGGTGCACAGGGTACATGCATTACCATACCGTATGTCAACAACAGACAGAGAAGCAAAACTGCGGCACCCTGCTGCCACGCGAGCGAAAGCTCATTGTAAACAGGAAGTAAAATGAGTGAGAATAAAGTACTCTATGCCACAGAGGAAGAGATAGAGTACAAAGGTTGACCGTAACCTGTTTGTGTGCATAACAGGTAGAGTTTTACACTGCCAGACGGCAGTTCTGGTTTTGAAAACAGTAATCGACTCCTATCTTAGTTTCACTGTCAGAAAGGGGAAGTTGAGGGGATCTGAGCAGGGTTTTTCAAAGATTTTAAAGATTTAGAAGACAGAAATGCTTTTTTGTACTAGACGGTTTCAGCAGTAACAACATAAACAAACTGCTTTCGTGGAACAAACATAACTTCTGGTAAACTCCGCAAAGAATCAATAACAACAAAGTCTTTTTTTTATAACAAGCCAAATAAACAACACGCAGTTTCAAATCATAGCTAAAGCCTATCAAAAACTAGACTTAGCTGACGTTTTCGTGTAAAATGTGTACTATATAATGTATCCAATCGGCTGCCAGACCTCCTATCAAATAGCAGTAATCCATGATCGCCGATTCGCCATTATACCTCATCTTTAGGAAACCAAAACATTTGTTATTTTTGACGAAGTATTTGTTCAAGGGTTTAGTTTAGCAACTAATCAGAGCTTTAAACAAACAGAGACCAGAAGTTAAGTTCTTCTCAGACGCGTAATCACCGCACGTGCGTCTGATGAAACCTATACATCATACGTCATAAATTATCCACTTTGTTACACTCCTTAATCAAAAGATAAAGTATAGGGGGAAAAAAGTATAAAGTTTGTCATATCCTTTCCAGATTAAATGACTATTAATAAGAATTAATATGAAAAATGTTTAATGTAATTACAACTGTAGTAATTACGAAATGCTATATGCATATACAATATGCAATATATTTTCATTAAAATATCACTATTTTGTTCAGATGTGTACTTATCATCTCTGTTTATGTAGAAATTTACCGATCTGTCATGTACGCAGTACAAATAATTTTTTATTGGTTTGTATTTTTCGTTAATTTTCAGGTACAGAAGTGAAAAGATAAAATAATAAAATTTTAAATAATACTGCAGTCTTTACTGTATAACACAAATATATAGTAGTCAACATTTGAAGTGGATCAAAAACATTCATCAAACTTGTCCTAAGACAAGAACGGGTACTGGGTATTGGTTTTAAGACAACTTTTAGGAAAGGTTTTGATCCACTTCGAATGTTGACTAGTGTATATTAACCCTTATTAAAATTACAAAATTAAGACAGACAAGTAAGGAAAATCGTCAAACTGTTATCAGAAAGTTTGTGTTAACAAGTCCACACATTTATTTATTTAATATAATAGCAACATTTTGCTGTCATATAATCGCACAGGCTGACATCGCGATTGCGATGCGATTAATTGTGCAGCACTACACAATATGCATGCATAATTGCGTATATGGTCAAACACCTCCACCTGGAGTGCATTTATACAGAAAATTATCAAGTTAAAATATTTATATATACTTTAAGTTTTAAGTCTTGGTCAATTTTTACATCAATGCAAAACTAGCATCTCTCATACACATGCAACATCATTAATTTAAAAAAGGGTTTGACTAAATTGTGAGTCGGTGTGACCAACTGAGACCAGTGCGACCAGTGGGACGAATGAGTCTAAAGCTCTGGTATGACATTAAAGTTTCATATGAGTGATTCGAAAGCAGTGCTTGATTGTTGAGTCACTCTCACAAAACATTGATGTCATACAGTGATTAATTTATGCAGTGCCACATGTAGTAGTAGCATTTTTAATATCTAGTAGTACGTCACTCTGTTGACTTATGTTACAACACAACAGTTACAAAACTATTTCATAACAACATCCATAAACATGACTTGTGAGCCCCATTGGATTGATTTCCATTTCCAAATGGTAAAGACGACAACTTCCACCATTCCATGCTCCTTCACAGCATCAGAAATGTACACCTTTGTTATTGTTTTGCAACCTTGGCAGTAAAAATGACATAATGTGCCTTTATTGTTACAAAAAATCCATCCCTTGCGTTTTCACCGCAAAAACAATTAAATTACATTTGCAAGATCGCATTTTTGCACAAATTTTAAAACATCAGTGTTAAAGCTTCTTATTTAATTTGAATAGCTAGTTATCTTCATTTGTAAAGTTTTAAATATGGATATTTCTCTAACAAAATCACATCCATTTGCCTCAGAAGGCCTGTATTTATCCCCCTGGAGCCATTTGGGTAGAATGGATGCACATTCTTTGGACTTCAAGAAAGTGGACCCTATACGGTTATAAAGCTTGGCAGAGCTAGGACATTTTCTAAAACAACTGAAATAGTCTGAAAAATTATGCACAGACATATGCATCTCGGATGGCTTCAGGGTGAGTAAATCGTAGTAATTTTCATTTTTGCATGAACTATCCATTTAACATCTCACTTTTCCTGTCCCCTTAGCATAGAATAATGTAAAAACACATTAATTGGCTCTGTCATCAGAACTGAACCAAAAAGACAATGGTCTCTTACCTCATACGGTAGTGAAGTTTGATGCTCGTCTCCTCTGTGATTTTAAACACATGGTTGGGAGCATACCACACATCCTGGCTTTCTTCATACAGCGCAAACAGGTTGTGGCACAGAGGCGAGATGTCTGGGGAAACAATTTCAAAATGAATGCCTGATTCAAACAGCTTTCGCTTTTGCTTTCATTCTGAGTTTCAAAAACATCTGATGCATTCGAGAAAGCGCTTACAGCCAAATGTCTGTTTTTGTACATAAAGTTCTTCTAATAAATGCATTTGAGCTTTTATTAAAACATCTACTGTATAAAGTACAAAGTTTGAGCAATTGTGATTCATAGTTACAGTAACTAAAAGGAATAGCATGTTTAGTTCAGGTAAACCCCTTGATTTCTGACGTATTAAGCTCTAAAGTAATACAAGTGGTAAACTGCAGGGTGTGAAACCATCAGAGTTCCTCTCCAGCTGCCTTCTTGTCTAATAAACTTCCCTTTCCTCTCTCACTGTCCAAGCCAGCATGCGTTCTTGGCTGTAACTTTGAGGAATTTCCGGACGTGACATTTTTATCCACCAACCATTTTGTGCATTTTGTGAGTATTGATCAAGAGCCCAGCAGATATGCACTGTAAGATGGGAGGGGATGGACAAGTACACTATGGTTAGCCGCAGTGCTGATCATCTTCAGGTCAATGTCTTCACAAGCAACGCCCATATCACATGATACGAGGACAATTAAAACCTTTCCAGTTCCTCTTTACTCTTCTGTGAAACACTGATGTTACAAATCCCCCTTTCTTTAAAATATAAGACCCGTTTCAATTGCTCTAATTCCTTTTCAACATTAAAAACCAAACTTTTCTTTAAGTAGCTTATTTTTCATCCAACATGTTTTACAGCCAGTAATATTAAAAAATATATTTTTCCAACTGTTAAGTTTCTAAAGTTTAAAAATAAAGTTTTAAAAAAGGTTTTTTTTAATATATATAAATATATATATATATACAAATTAGATACATGCTCAAGATTCAACTTATGACACCCAAAAAAAGCTATCAGACACCCACAAATCAATACAGAATCTATGTTCAGACAGCAAGCATTAAAGGGGACATTTCACAAGACTTTTTTAAGATGTCAAATAAATCTTTGGTGTCCCCAGAGTATGTAGTGAAGTTTTAGCTCAAAATACCATATAGATAATTTATTATAGCATGTTAAAATTGCCCCTTTGTAGGTGTGAGCAAAAATGTGATGTTTTTGGGTGTGTCCTTTAAAATGCAAATGAGCTGATCTCTGCACTAAATAGCAATGCCATGGTTAGATAGTGGACATTAAGGGGCGGTGTTATTATAACATCACAAGGGGAGCCAATTTCAAATACCTATTTTTTCACTTGCTTACAGAGAATGGTTTGCCAACACTAAGTTACTGGGTTGTTATTTTTTTACATTTCCTCGGCTGAGAGAAGCACTGGGGACCCCAAAATAGCACATAAGCATGGAAAAAGACAGATTTTCGTGATATGTCCCCTTTAATGCTCAATTCGGATTCTTTGCTTAGATACGATTCAAGGCACTCTGCTCCTATATAATGCGCAAGTCGGTCATCTGGACAATGCTGCAGGAAAGTCAAACATGCTTATTTGCGTGTTGGTTTGGGGCTATAGTGTATAAGGGGATGTGCAGCAAAAGCTTAATATTTAACGTATTGAATGTTTTAAGTGGTTTTGTGGGATCGTGGCGCATATCAATCTAGAGTAGGGCTACAGGATAAATGCGTGCGAATTATCGTGCAGCCCTAATCTAGAGTGACGTAAGTGTCACATGAATTCCGATACGACTGTTGACACTGATGACGCATTGCAAAACCTCTGACCTGTATCTGACTTAAGGGCCCTTTACATTATAACGATTACTATATTAGCATCCACATCACCGCACGCTAACTTTATGCTAATTCACTTACGCAAAGTACTTGCCTTTAATGGCAATAACTAATATTGTTTAATTAAATAATATTGCAAACTCGTAATAAAAACATTTGCAATTGTTTTCATGTCACTGATTAGGGACTTTAAGCAACAGCTGGGAATGGAACGGCTACGGCGACCGGAAGTATGCTGTCACACCGCCGTAGCCAAGAACGTAAAAATCACTAAGCAACCGTAAACAGGACAGCGCAACGCCGTATTAATTCATTTATTGAGAAACAAAAAAATGTCATTTAAAAAAGCAAGAGAAGGGTTGGTTTTGTCATTAAATTACAATCTTTTGTCAGAAGATGAGTTTTTACTATTGTATGATGTAAATAAGTCTAAAAACCTAGATTTAAGCAATACTTGAAAACATTGAATACTTCAAAATCTTTAAAATTAGCTTAAATTTAAAACATTTTAACAGATATTATATAAAAGACATGTGGTACAATCATAAACTGATACAATTACAATGTCATATGCCATAAAACATAACATTTATTTACACAAACTCTCACGTTGTAGCGACTACGGCAAATCAGCTGTTATCTCGTAGTAGACCGTTACAGTAGAACGTCGCAAAGTAGCAGTTAAATTCACGCATGCGCAATACAACGCCAGAATGCCGTTGCCGTTCCACCAGAGGCTGTTGCTTAAAGTCCCTAATATGTAAATATACTGTTCTTATACATATACACAGATGTCCTCAACAAGCTGCGTTTCATGTAACTCTAAACAATAAATCTAGTAGTTTGTGTAGTCTAATAACTTAAGATTATTGGTCACATGAGAGCAGAAAATCGGATTTTGACTGCAGTCTGAACGTAAACTAAATAGAAAATAACATGAGAGTCACCATGGGGGACGGGACTATTCCTGCCCTGGTAATTTCCAACACTTCCTTAATAAAACCCATTCACTGTGTATGATGAAATGATAATCATAACTCTATATCCTGGGGGATGCATTGCATTAGACAGTGAGCTGTTTCAGTGCTCCATGATCACCATTTACAGCACATTTGCATTCCTTTCTCACTGTGAGTGATGATCACAGTGGACGGGCATCTGAAGACTTACGGCATCTCTTGGCAGCCTCCACGCACAGGTCTTCTGCAGTGTGGCAGTCTTTGAAGTACTCGAGCTGGTGCATGTCGGGCAGGTAGAAGTGGATCTCCAGGCCTTTCATGACAGCAGGGACGGTCATCTCCGCCTTCCTCTGTTTTTTCATCTTCCCGCACAGTTGCCTGCCCAGCTCCATGACTGCTAGTACTGGCATCAAGACACTGTGGGGTAAACAGAGAGAAAAGAGAGCTTTAGTGATGCCCTTTGGGTCGCTGATGGAAAGCATTAATTAAAACAAACATCCAAATTCAATGAGGTTGAATTTACGATAACATGATTCCTGGAGGGAATTATTTTATATAGAAAATTGGGGAAATAGGTGGTACTTCTCAAGCCTTAGATTTAATATATAAGAGAAATAACACTAAGTTACAGAGGAAACTGTGGCCCATGAAAAGTCACACCACCATGTACATTGCCAGACCCTTCTACCAATTATAACCATGTGCGCTGGCCCAAGGTAACAATGTAAGCCAAAAGGAGTCACTGATAAAAATAACACATTGTGCAAACCCCCAAAAAAACAAAAATCACAGACCACCCATCATATTGATTGCATTATAATTGTTTTCTTCATGTATATTCCTCACCACACAGCCAATCATACTGCAAGTTACCCCCCACCCAATTTTCCATTTGAGTTCACTGCGACCAAATGACACAAAACGGTGTTACATCATTGGCCATTAGACATGTTTTTTATTAACAGCCTTCGACAATGTGTACGATGAATCATTAAATAAAACTCCCCTATTTGACGTGCATTAATTTTGTCTAGGCAACACTTTAGTATATGACAGTTTGAATATTCAAAGCACATCTCCACTGTCCGCTGTGACAAAGGCAAACCCCGACTCAAGCTAAATACTCCATTACTTAAACAATGGGAACGAACGGAAGTAAAACACACATGATGTTCTCTCAACAGGTGCCCTCACATGGAGCAATTTAATTCGACCGTTCATCCTAAGAAGAACAGGAGGGAGGGTAAATGAACGTTTTTCGAATCTGAATCAGATGGTTTTTACTCAATGGATTTACTTTCAGATTTATCGTGCAAGCCTGATCAGGGTAGGCCTGCCGGTCAAAACGTGTTGAGATGCTAAGATCCCTGCTGGCATGCGAAACGGCCTTCCGGAGACAAATAAATGGGCAATGAATTGAGAAAGCTTGAGAGACAATCTTTTTTATTTGACTTAAAAATACACAGCATGGGAATATCCTGAATTTATGTGTCATGGCCCGTGTCCCAAGGTCTTTTAGCTCTACAACTATAAATAGTTGGTCAGTAACAGGGATTGATGTCCTCTCTGTGCTGGCAAAATAATGAAATCCAAGATTTAAAAAGAAAAAAAATATAGTACCATTCCAAACGAAATTCCCCCTCCACATCAATGGCATTAAAGAGCTTTTGCCCTTGTTGGAATCCAGAGGATTGGGGCAGTCATGTACTTATTTACATCCTTGTTTGGGCTTGTATTTAGTCTCGAATAACACAGAAACAGTACAACCCTGTTTTTAGTTTGTGAAACATTTGTCAACAACACCGATGTTGGTTACGCATTTAAAAAAGAAATATTAAAATAAATACAATTATTCTGAGTTTTTTGTGAACTTGGGTAATCAAGCCCGGTCGTCTCTAAACCCTTTAAACCATGCTCACCTCCAGCTTGGAAATTTTAGGAAGTAATGATGGGAAAGTAATATAATCGTACACAAGCTGTTAATATGCTTCACCTGATTCAGTACGACTCGTATGTTGTTCTTCTGTTTACTTTATGGCGACCTCACTTCCTGAGGTGCTGACGTGCCGCTCGCTGATAAAGTCATGGTTAACACTGTTTCTTTACCACTTTAGACCCTGCAACTGTTCCGCTAGTAGACCGCTTGGGTTTGTCGAGCGAATGTGGGCGCAGTAACTTGCTGTAACTGCTTTTGTTTTATCCTGTTAGTGATCTCTTTAAAGCAAGGTTAAAAACATTCCTGCAAATTAACTTGATGTAGAGGTAAGTTTACCAATTAGTTTTCATAGATAGTTGTCCTTGTTGTGAAGAACTTTCTATGCCCTTCTGGTTTTTGTTTTGCATAGACATATAGGGTTGATGTAAATTACATCATAGACATCAATTAAGTTTTAACATGTAACAAAAGTTAAATTCTTATTAGTTCTAAAATGGTTATGTTAATTTAGTAAAACTTTTAAGCAGGGAAAGTCAAGAAAACTTTTTAAGTGCAAGATGAATTTTTTTTTACACAACTCTAAAGTCATGAGACAACATCATGATCGCATTTATGATAATAATATGCGTTTATATACACATGTTGTGTATGTTTATGCATAAATTTATCTATCTTAATGAGGGTATTAAATTAATCCCATAAATGATTCTATCACGTTTGTATCAGTTACACTGCTTTTAAACCAGATATGATCAACCTTAACCCTATATTATTACAGATTAAATTAGGTAGATAATACCTTGAGTTCATAATATCAACCTTTGAGCCATCAAGTGAGAAGAAACAAGCATATTTCTCTTTGAAACAGTGACAGGTGAACAGTTAACACCTTTTCATGTACCCAAATGTTACCATTATAATGCTTAGCATTTATTAAAACACTTCTTGACTTGTTGTATGCTGTATTTTCACCAAAATTATAATGCCGTTCCTACAAAGTAATCAATAGTTGAGAACACAATGTTATTCACAACTGATAATAAAACATCTAAATAATTTAAAAAACCCTTTAAACGTACCTTTGGACAATTGTATTACATTCTCATTCTTCAAATTTTTCTTGAGAAATGCAAAAAAACACAATATTCAAAAACTTGCTGTTTTTGGCACATATGGAGGCATATGCCTTGCCTGTTATATCCATTAATAGAAACTGCCTCAAGCGACAAATATGTGATGTTTTAATCCATTCAGGAGTTTTTCTTGTCATGAAAGCTCATAGGTCCATAACAACAACTGTTTCAGAATACCATACAGTACAGAAGCGCTAAACTAATGGGAAATATATGCTGAATTGGGGACAATTTAACCCACCATCAGAATGAGTGGTCAACACTCAGATTTAATTTCTCACTTCAGACCATGTTTAATCAGAATGAGATTATAAAAAACAGAGAGGTTATCAACAGTACTTCACTTGGTAGTAATTTTCAATAATTTAAATGGGATTTCCCACTAAAACCTTTATGGGAATTGAATATTTTACTTTTGGCCATATTATTAAGCAAAATTTTGTAGTGTGATGCAGCAATGTTGTGGTTCTCATGTATTCTTCTGATATTTAACCTGGAAATGTTTTAGATTGTGGAGACAAAGGGGAATTCACATCTAAGCTTGCGCTTTCTAATAGATTTCCTCTAAATTTGATATTTATGCCTTGCTTTATGTTTCAGTCAGTTTTAACCAATCATACTGAATCGGATTAATTTAATACTTCACAGAGTACATGACATATCTGAAATAAAATTCATATTTAAACATTACAAGGATAGCATCAACAATAATTCATCTAAACGTACAGACTTAAATATATATTTATTATCAGACTGTTATCTGTGTGTACAGACGGTCAAATTTATATTGACAATACTGCAGTCGCAGCAGCAACAAGTTTAACCATTTACCTACTTCCCAGTCAGAACATATCGAAGACATTTAATACGTGTCTTATATAGGCAATGTCATTGAAATTAAAACAAAAACAAATTAATCCCCCACACGGGAATGTCCTTAGCACATCACAAACGCGAAATTCTAACTATATATGTATTTTTAAAGGTAACTTTCGTGGACATCAGTGCACATGCAAACTAAATAACACAGCGTAAACATAAAATTATACTGTATGTCAGTTTACAAGTTTAAACCCAGTTCACACAAATTCAGAATGATTTGATCTGTTTGTGGGCTCCGATAAGTTAACCCTCGTACGCCATTTTAACCAGCAAACATACATAAACTTATACTAAAGCGACGTAGAACCTCATTGTTTCCTGACATTGTCCATAAAGACAACAAACAACCCAAATGTTTACATACATTCAGTTTAACGAAGAGTTACGGCCCTCGCCCTTACCTCGCCAGGCAAAGCTACTTCCGTCAAATTTCGATCATTACAGATGTTTGAAGACTTCCTCTCGGTTTTTTTGTTGACTTCAATCGCACTCGATTAATTCCAAAATGGTCTCCGGTAGTATAAGGTGTATGTTACGTGATTAATTCTCAAAACAAAGTTCACATTGCAGCGGCGCAAGCCGTGGCAAAGTCTTCATGATCAACTAACCTTTCCTGTCAAGCGTCGACCACATTCCCGAAAATAGGGTAACAACGACACTGTCACACGCCGCCTATTGGCTCATTCGTCTGTCAATCAAATGTGGTACCAATGGTATTAACCCTAGGCGGAGAGTACATCACTAGAGGATTTTTGTTATGGCTACCGCAGAGCCTTTTAGTGTATATAATTAGGACTATTTACTATATGTACATAAATAATAAATTAGATCTGCGTGCATTGCGATGTGTAAAAATACTTTTAGCTGCGTAATAGAGCACATAATATAGAGTTGTTATTATTAGGCAATGACTTTTATTTTAGAGCTTATTTAAAATAGGTTATATCTATTCAGTTGGTTTAGCCTATTATAATGGCTTGTTGTTTGCAGTTATTGTAAAATGTATTAATGTTTTGATTAATAACTGCAATCAATAACTCAGATTACACTCATATTTAAAAAGGTCTTTAAGACCAAGAGGCACGAGCCTGCCATGAAAGGGAGGGACTTCCCGTCCTCACCATCAGATGAGTTGCCAGAAACTGTGGGCTGCAGTTTCACAAGAGGGCTGTAGAGCACACTAAGAGAATGTGGCAAATCAATAAGATTAACAAAGGGTAAGGTAATCGTTTGTCAAAACGATTTTGGCAGAAATATTATATTAAAGTTAGTGATAAATGCAGGTGGAAATAATTAATTTATCTTTTATTACATCTAAGTTATCAATATTTCAATTTAAGACATTGAAAAAAAAATTGTTCGGTCACTGTTTTGCAAAGTACATTTGTGTGTAATTTGTTTAGATTGAATTATAATTAATCACTTGTAAAACAACGAAGAGTCCATTTGGAAACTCGTGTCTTTGGATGAGTCACAGGCTATAATTGAGGTGTGAAGCGTCTATGTGCTATAAACCAGTGGTTCTCAAACTTTTTCAGTGTGCGGTCCCACTTGTGTACATTCCTTTGCGCCCCCCAGAGAAAATTTAGGACAAAAAACTGTTCTAAAACTCAACTTTTAATTAAACAAGACAAATTATATGATACGAAGTAGTGCTGTTGGTTAGTAGTCTTTTTTTAGATTTAATTGCACAGAATTCATGATAAATTATTATTTTTTTAATAAAATGTTATAAAACTGGGGACCCCCTGGCACCATCTTGCAGCCCCCAGTTTGAGAACCACTGCTATAAACACACAACTAAAACCTAGAATGCTTTCTTTAAATGAAGGGTTTTCTAAAACACACACATTACAGCCAACAATGTGTCATTAAAGAGACAAAAAACATGTAAAGGTGTGTTTATGTTATTATTAAACATAAACACTTTTAATATCATGTTGAAAGCACTAAACAGTCCCATTTTCCCCAGTCTAACAATGTACAGTACAGATGACTCATTAGAGATTCGATTTGGGGGTGGTAAAAAGATTAAAATACTGTATAATATAGGATCTATTTTTACTAACAGTACAGGGAATTTCAGTGATTGTGTGATTCATTGATATGAGGCTGAGAGGGTAACACAAACTGTGTGTAAACAATATTATTCAACATTGTATACATAAAAATAAGATGTGTATTTAAAAAAAAAAAGAATTTTATTTTGCCACTTTAACAACAATTTACCACAAAATATAAATTATATATACATTAAAAGGCATACAAATGTTTATTCAAACAATAACAAAGTAGAAAAGGACAAACATTGAAACAATTGGGTATATACACTTATAAACAATTTATTTTCTAACTTTCTGTAGCTAGATGTCAAGATGGCAGCCATCCTTCAGTTATCACAGTACTGTACCTTTAAGATGGACAGCATCAGCACTGTGATAACTGAACCAGGGCAGCCTGTCACATCAAGCAGAGCCAGGCTGGTAGTGCTTCATCCATCCTCTTGTCCATGTTGATTTGCTTTATGCATTACTAAAATATCATTTTTGTGATTTATTTTTTGTTTTGTGTGAATTAAAATGTACATTTGTACTTTAAAAAAGTTTTGCAAAAATGCTATTTCTTTGGCATGAATTGGAATTTTAAGTAATACATAATTTTTATTAGCAACCATGGTTAAAGCATACAATTGTTCTATGTAATACATATCTTGTAGTAGTAATAGTATTAATATTAATATATAACTTGACTTTATCCTAAATTTGTACTGAATACCCAAGCACAGGCGAATCCCTCCCTATCTGACAAAATGAGATTTAACACATTCCTCCTGAGTATTAATTATTCATACGGACCACCCCTGTGACGTCCGACTTGTTGTTGTAACTCTGACCCCGCCTTTTATGCTTGGCACGCGGTCTTTGGCTGTCCAACGGTCCTTTAGGCACCGCCCACATCATCCCCGCCCTCCGTGCGAATCTCTTCTTGTAAACAACTCCATCAGCGCGTCGTTGCCATCATAGGACAGTGGAAACGCCTGCCAAATAATCTAACAAACATTTGCCTAACATTCATACAGCGTTTGTTTAGGTAAAAAGACAGAGAACATTTCGAGATGTTTAATCCAAAATGCATTCCCAGTGACAGTTCGTTGGGGGTTTATGTACTGAATGCTTGATTAAAGTAATCGTTTAAATAAAGTAAACAAAGAAATATAGTATAAAAACTATATACTGTTTTACCTTCAAAAACATGCGTTTGAGGAGAAAGTGCGCAATAAACCTACCTGAGGTCAGTGGTTATACATAAGTTATTACACGAAAACGCATTTAATGAATATAATTGTGATATACTATCAAAAGTGTAGTAAATATTATGCAAAGCATGTACAGCAACTGTTTAACATTAGATATCGATTAGTTTGATGGTCTCATATCATGTTTATCGTCTTATTGTACTGTATTGATGTGCGCGCTAACGCCCAACGCGCGCACACACCCCTCTAATGTCAAAAACAAACACCACGTTATAAGGTAAAAACATAACAATAACGTCGAAATCCTAGTTAAACATATGTATTATTTGACCGTATACAAAAGTACTTACTTGCATTTTCAACTCGAACTCCAATGTTTACGTGAATATTTTTAATGACGCAGCAAGCCTACTGCGAACAACGTGATTGTCGCCATTTTTTGTTGTTATTGAAATCTTCAAGCCATGTGACAATAAAATAACACGCTTCCGGGTCCTGACGCTGAAAGTTCACCGCTTTCTCTGGTGCACGTTTACTTTTTTCATGTATAAAGATTAAAAAGCCAAATGATTTTGACATTGCATACCCAAACTGAAATGCGTGTGTTATATATATCTTATGTTCTGACGCCACCGTAAGGTACCTCGGTAATACTGATTTGACATGGAGATTGTGATGACTCTTATCCGGACGTCTTGTGTAAATTGCACCTTTATAAACGTAAAAGTAAACAAAGCAGTTGTGAATTTTGCAACTTAGTCGCAGTCAACAAGTGTATACTGCCCCAAAACAGACAGGGGGCAATATTACACTAGACATGGCATGCAGTTCAGTGTTTGATGAGAGAATAACAATTTGTTGTTGTTGTTGTTGTTGTTATGTTTGGTTGGAACATAAACATATTTTTATGGACATATTATTTGATTATAAAGATCATGTGATGTGCATTAAAACAGTAGAAGGACTGAAAACATATTTCCCATGTACAACTTCCTTCGGTTGTTGGTGGAAAAAATTATGTTTGTAATATCGCACAGCACAGGGATTGTTTTAAGTTAACTAAATACTAGAACTCCATGCTCATATGCGAGGCACTTAATTACAGTGCACATATTTTTATGCGCTAGTGTACCAGTGGCGATTATAAAATTAGTTAGGGCGTTTATGTTTCCCCTCCATTCATTTGCAGAGAGGGGGAAGCTCACGTCTACATAAAGAGGAGTAGGCGGTGCATCAGAAAGGGCTTCCCAGTTTCATGTACAGAGACAACTGAATCTTTTTACCGTGGAAATAACATATTTTATAATACAGGAGACTATTGGGTGGGTAAGTTTGTTTGTTGTTTTTGACCTAAAACTTTAAAGTCAATATTTGTTGTGTCCATTGATGGTTTTATTCGACGTCCCCACCCCATTATTCTGCACTGGAGATCTTCTCTAACAGAAACGGTTATAATGCAACGGCGCCCTGCATTGCACACTACTTAAAATTAGTACATGACTTGTGTGGTTTCAGTTCTAATGGTTGACATTATTTACTTTAAACAGATCAACTCAGTGAAGAAATGTCCAAACTGTTTCGGGCGGTTATCTTGGGTCCACCAGGCTCAGGGAAAGGGACCATCTCGGAGAGAATTGCGCACAGTTTCGGACTCAAATATCTATCCAGTGGAGACTTTGTTCGAGAAAACATCGCTGCAAATACTGGTGTGTGATTTACAAACTAAAGCCTTTTTGTGATCATATAAAAAGTAAAAATATACCTCCTCCTGAATAATATAGATTTTCCAAATAAAGTTTTCTGCTATTTTAATATTTGAGTTATCTATTTTAATATTTGAGTTATCTTGATATATTCAGTTACCTCACATGAGTTCATGTGAGGTAAGCTGCCATGCTGGCAAGATGCCACAGATGCAAAATGCATTTACATACTAAATCTTCCGCTACATTTTTGTGATGCCAAAAACAGTTATAAGATAAAATACATTAGGATTTTGAGTAAAGTGTTTTTTTATAAATGTATTATAAATACGACACTGAATTAAATTATTGTTTATCAGTTAAAAATTGAAGCCGTGAGACTGTCATGTGACTACTTCTTATATGATGATGAACACAGTTTCTTGTTTAAAATATAATTAATAGTTCATTAATATTGTGTGGATTTCAATCGTTAAGTTTAAATAGAATTGAATGGACAGTATGTACATTTGAATTATTTTCACCTTCATTATATCAGTGGTTCTCAAACTTTTTCGGGGTGCGGCCCCCCTTGTGTATGATGCATCTTTTTGTGCCCCCCAAAGAAAATGTATGACATAAAACATTCTAAAACTTAAATTTGAATTATACAACAAAACATATTAAATTCTACCAGTGCTGTTAGTTAGTAGTCTTATTTTTCTAAGGTTTCAGAAATTATGAGAAATTAATGTATTTTGTAAAATGTCATGAAACTGGGGCCCCCTCAGCACCATCTCGTGGACCCCCAGTTTAAGAACCACTGCCATATATGATTATGATTATAGCATTCACTGATTGCAGTGATCTTCTCTGTGTTTGCAGAAGCTGGTGTTTTAGCTAAGAAGTATATTAATAAAGGATTGCTTGTGCCAGACCATGTCATGACTCGCCTTCTACTGCCTAGATTGGAAGAGATGACCAAATATAGTTGGCTGATGGATGGTATGGTGTTGCATACTTATTTAGCATGTTCAAGCATTAATATCAGTCATCTAATTTTTGTGTTAACAGAACCAGAGGTTTTTTCCTCCTTTTGGCATTTAATGCTTTAAATTGTTCATCTTCTGTTGTCATTCCATAATTGTTTTCTGATTTGTTGGATCACAAAGGCAGTCATATTGATTATATAAAAATAAAACTTAATTACTAGACTTAAGATGTAAGTAAGTTAAACCTAGCTTAAGTGTCAGAATAGTTTGAGGCAATTGTACATTGTCAGCTAAAATGTTGTTTTGGTCAAATTTATGGGAAGCAAAACTGTTATTTCTCCTTCAGTGGAAGCTAAAAGCAGGGGTATAGAGTTAGGGAATTTAAGGAGGTAAACAATACAGAGTGGCAATAAGTTTGTTGTTACACATCATGTAACAGCTGCTTGCCTAGAAAGTCAAACCTAGTATGGGACAATATTATAGGATATCAAACATTGACTGAAAATTGGTCTGGGGTATAGAGTTAGGGAATTTAAGAAGGTAAACAATAGAGAGTGGAAATAAGTTTGTTGTTACACAAGATGTAACAGCTGTTTGCCCAAAAAGTCAATCCTATATTATAGGATATCATAAATTGACCGAAATTGGTCTGACCTACAAAACAGCCAGGTTTACATATGTTTGTGTCTTGCTTTTTGAAAGTAGTTGAAACATTATTACATTAAAGCTGAAATTTCAAAACCTAGAAACTGTAAAGTTTATAATTAAAGTAGATTAATAAAAAGTAACAGAACTCATTGCCAGTGACAGCAGACCGCTACTGATAGTGGTTTTACAGTATATAATGCAAAACCACATAATCATAATCTGTCCTATACAGTATATTAAAACATTGTCTTGTGATATTGCTACCAAAATGTGACTTTTCCAGCAGAAATAAAAAAAATGCTTTTTTTTTGCTTTATTTGTTACCTTCAATTGATTACTGGCTATTACATGACAGTGTAATATTGAATCCAATAAGAAGTGGTAAGAAACATATTGAGAATAAAAGGTTTCTGTGTTTCATAAGTAACATCACTGTACTTTTACATGTCTACCAGGTTTTCCTCGAACTCTAGCTCAGGCCATTGCCCTGAACAGTACCTGTGATCTAGATGTAGTCATCAGCCTCAACATTCCTCTGGAAACACTTAAGGAAAGACTGCGTCATCGCTGGACACACCCACCCAGCGGGAGAGTGTATAACATGTGCTTCAATCCCCCCCGAATCCAGGTGATATGATCACATACTCCTAGAAGGGTTGGTGGGTTATGTAGAAATATTATTATGTAGAATAATATAAATTTTTCACTAAAACATATGACGCAGCCATTGCGCGCTGACTTGCATGGTTGAAGCTAAACTTTTTTCTGTATGTTCTCAACACAATTAGCATATCACAAAATAAAATTTAATCTTGGCGTATAACACATTTTTAACGATTGTGTTAATTTTCTGTTGTGTTTTTTAGGGTATAGATGACATTACGGGGGAACCACTGATTCAGCAGGAAGATGACAGACCAGAAGCTCTGGTTGCCAGACTGAGACACTACAAAGATGTTGCAAAACCTGTTATAGACTTGTATAAGTAAGATCACATTAAGTAGAATCATTCACACATGGCCTTGCCTTTTCTATGCATACCTAAACATACCAAGTGTGTGCTGTCTTTTGCACTCAAAAAGGCTGTTTAATCATTTTCATTATGTTCCTTTGAAGGGCTAAAGGCATCCTGTACACATTCTCAGACACAGAGACGGATCGGATCTGGCCAAATATCAGCACACTCCTGAGCACAAAGATCCCCATTGTCCAATCAGATGCCCGATGTGCATCAACTCCTTGAGGATGTCAGACTCTGTCATATGCTATGGTTATATGCATATGGCTTTTAGTATGTGAGACATTCCACAACAATTCAATAATGTGTCTAAAAGGACCTTTATTTATATCCATCCCTGTCTGTGGTGTTTGCCTAAGACAGATTTCTTAATAGTGTTGCAATGTTATCAAACACGGTTTAAGTCAGAATGTTGCAATTATCCTGTATTTTACAAGCTCCATAACTATAGGATGTCATAATATACCTTTTTAAAGAAATGTTTATCTCTTAATGAAATGTGGTATTGTTAGGTGTTGTCGGCGCAAGGCCTTATTTGACTGTGTTTAAAAACAATGTTGATCTCAAATCTTGTATCACTGTAGCTATGATAATCATACAAGATTAATTTCACATATATGTATAATGTGATGGAATAGCTTTTATATCATACCAAATGCTTTGTAAACTTGTTTGTGAACTTTTTTCTAAGAAGAAATGCGGGAATTGCTGTTGGAAATCAGATTTGCATTTTTAAGAGCTGTATTTGAGAAACCTAGAGGCAGTAGAGAAACTGATGTTACAGGATCATGTAAAGTAACCATTTGCAATTTATTAACAGTGTTATTTCATTAGCATCTTAATTGATAAAGACAATTCATCATGAACTGATTTCTTTACTGACCATGGAATCAAATTAGTCTCAAAGAAAGGGTAAAGGTTCTCAGAATGTTTGTATACATGACTTCTGTTTCTCTCTCTCTCTCTCTCCCTCTCTCCCCTCTCTCTCTCTCTCTCCTCTCTCTCTCTCTCTCTCTCTCCCTCTCTCTCTCTCTCCTCTCTCTCTCTCTTCTCTCTCTCTCCCTCTCTCCCTCTCTCTCTCTCTCGCTCCCTCTCCCTCTCTCTCTCTCCTCCTCTCTCCCTCTCTCTCTCTCTCTCTCTCTCTCTCTTTCTCTCTCTCTCTCCTCTTCTCTCTCTCTCTCTCCTCTCTCTCTCTCTCTCTCTCTCTCTGTATGTGTGTCTCATTTTAAATGTCCTGCCAGCCTTGTACTTTAACCAAAAAGGGGTGAAGAAAAGACTAATCTTCACACCCTCCTGTTGTGCAATGCCACAAAGAGGAATGTACAAGCTGTAGTTTTCTTCTCCAAACAAAATAAAATTATTTTCTCAAAAAAACCTTGAATGAATATCTTTAATCTCAGCAACTGTAGTTAGGTTTGACAAAGAGGAATGACTTGGTTGAACGTAATACAAATGACATAATTCTAAACTGATCAGTTAACTATAGAATGCAGACACATGGCACAATGTAATCTTCTTTAATATTGTCGTTTTTGACTTTAAATATTTTAATTGTTTCATAAACATAATTCTCCAAATTTTAACAGCAAAATGTGTTCATGTTAAGTGTGCATACAGTCTGGAAGTCATGTATATGAACTGACAGTTTTTACACTTATTAGAAAGATATTTCATAGTTTATAAAGTGAAAAAAAATCTTCAAAATGTGCACGGGAACTTCATGAGAAGTTAATAAATTAATGTTAATTAAACTGAAAAGCTATTTTTCTCAAAATGACCGTACTTCCTATAAAAGGCGCGCACACGGTTTTGATCACAATCACCAAGGAAAGAGATGGATTACCGTAATGACGGTAATAAGCACGCTGTGGTTATACAGCAGTCCACAAGCAAGATATTAGAACGGTACAGAAGATCACTGCTAAAACTGTCCAGCTGGGGATGTTTGGAGTTTAATCGAAACAATTAAGCTCCATACTGACTAAAGGAAAATTATATTTGACTTGTTATTTGGCGTGAGATTTATTTGGACAAAGTGAGAACGTGAGAGCTTGTAAGCGCCAAATTCGTGACAAGCGCATGTTTACGCAAAATTACTTCGTTACCTCGTTTTGATTCTTTAACGGTTTAAATAGTTTCTTTTTTTACGAAATTAATTTGACATTTATATAAATATACGAATTTCATAGTATAATCGACAGACGCTCAAGTAACGTCACCACCATATGACCTGATTAATATTTAAGGATGCAGCCTTCGGAGGTCGCATTTGCAGGCTGCATACGTCATCAAGACCGTCTAATTTCAGAATATCAATCTAAACAAAGTTGACAATTATTCTTAGCTAATCGTAAATTGTTGTAATATGCTTATGACTTGCGAATGTAATATTCAGTTAACTTAAATAAACCAAGCTTGATGACGTATGCAGCCTGCATATGCGACCTCCAGAGGCTGCAGCCTTCGGATTTAGAAACGGCAGCCGCCATCTGTAGCGGTGTGATGTAACACGGAAGTCCAGAAGTGTATTCAAACACGGAGGCGTTCAAACACGGCACACACAAACACAACTATAACCATCACTATTACCATTGAGAAGACTAGTTATAGTTAAGCGATTACCCAATGTCACAAGAAAATACAAAATGTACAGAGTAGATTTGAGGAGTCTATTTTTGTATTCCAGTCCGGGATTTCCTATGTACAACTTGATATATTTTGTACACTGAGAATAATGAACAATTTATTGCAAAACAAAAACAATAGTAAAGCATATAAACAGTACCCAAATATATACTGTAAATCTGTTTGCTGTTCTAGGTAAATTAAATGAATGATGGTGTGGGTTAGGCAAATGCACTGATTCGGTGGTGCTGATGTAGTTCTACATCCATGCTGCGCTTCGAAACAGCACTATTCGCGGGGACGAGCGCCAGTTTGACCTTTGACAGGCAATGAATGACAAATGAAAGGTCAGCTGTTGTGAGATCAGCTGGGAAATCGGAGAATGACAGACAGTGCATCGAAAGGTAGGGAGGAATAGCTTTTTATAAATAATTTGAACGTGAATATTGATAGAGGTTCTCGTATGAATGGGACCGCTTCCAGCTTTCCTAATAAAATGGTTGTATTACATAAAACGTCGTGTCTACGGCGATGATGCTAACCCGGAGGCAGGATTTGGTCTTTATCTGCATTGCTAAATTAGCATCATGTCTATAGTGACATAAGTGTTGTTGTTGTTGTTGTTGTTTTTTTCCTTTTTTTGCATGTTTACCGCAGCATCAGCAACGAATCATCGCTTTTGGCCAGTTTAACATGACAACAGGCCTGCTTTAAGAAAGCATTAAGATATATTAGTCACGACAAGCATATCAGCTGATCTTACGCGCTTTGACGAATGCGTTTGAGGAGATTGTCTCATCTGGGCTAGTCCTTATCTGTTTGTAATGTTCTAATCAACTAATTTCGACAGAAGATACATGTTAGCAAAATAGACACTGCTCCCGTGACAAGGTTATTCATAGGAGAAATATGCTTTGATTACTATTTACCATATCGTTTGCGCGTTCGTTTTGGTTCAACACAACATTACTGTTAGATGCAGTGTAATTCGTTGTTTAAATAAATTATTTAATGTTATATACTACATGTCATATGCTATATTTTTCACTAGATATAGTGTTTAATAAAAAATGCTGAATGCTCTAGCGATAACGAGAGAGCTGTGGTCTGTTTATGGCTTTTCATGTGTTAAGCACAAGGTAAATTTATGACGGTATTAAAGGTTAAGGGAAATCCCTTGCATCATCATGGAGCTGAGCGGAAGGGCCTCCGTTTCCATGGAAATATATTTGCGCGTTCTCACAGACTGATGATGTCATACGTCATTCAGCTAAATTAAGAATAACTAATAAACTAACATCAGTATTATTGAAGCAGCCTATTGAATATTGTTGTGGCTCTACAAGTAATCTCATCCAATTTCAAGCAAGCTACTTACTTCATCTTTTATTATGTTTGCAAGTAATCCAAGCTCAGCTACTGATCTAAGTCCACTACATTCAGTTAGCATATTAACCTGTCCTGTCATGAAAACTAAATCACATGTGTGAGCTTTGTGCAGCACTGTAGTATAAAGATGGATTTGTAGTATAAATAAAGATGGCAGTTTGTAAATCTGAAGGCCACTACTTAACAAAACAAATATCTGCCTCTTTTTGTTTGGCTTTTGGTCTGCGAAAGGTTTGGTTTACATTTTCACAACAAAGATAATATACACTCTCAGATTTTTTGTCAAAATATGTACCCCAGCTGTAGATGGTGCTGTACCCTTTCAAAAAGTACAAATTGTTACCTAAAGAATTCATGAACCTCAGATCTAGGGGAGAGCGGGGTAAGTTGTCACATGGGTAAGTTGTCACACTGTTCATAACGCCAACACTAGAGGCTCTATCTCAAAAATCAAATAGCCACTTTGTGTGACGACCTCTTCTATAGTCAACTTTGTGTTCACATGTGGTCAATATCGCTCTAATCTGCACTATTTTCTTATTTTTTGTCTTAAAAAAATAGCACTTTATATTTTATGCAATACAACTTTGTTAGGTATGAATGTTAAAAATTATTATTTTGCACAAAATAGATGAGACAATAATGTGTCTTTGGATACTTTAGCTGACGTGCTATGTTGAGCTAACCCTGAGAGTAAGCCATCATTAGCATACATGTCAGTCTGGGGCAAGTTGTCTCAATGACTTCACAGTGGAAGTAGTTAGCCCCAGGTTATTTTAAACCCTGGGTTATTTTAAACCCCGGGTTAACAGAATCCTGGCTAATCTGTTTCACATTTCACACTGTTTGTACTTAACCAGGGGTTAAAAGAAAACCATAGGTATTCATAATCTGATGTTTTACACTGTGCATTCCTAAACCCTAGGGTTAGGTGTCTGAAACCTAATTGGGGTCCTAACTTTCTAACCCTGTATCACACTGTGTGTGTTTGGCACCGCAATGCGGGGTTAGCCCCACAAAACCAGGGCTAGCAGGGTTTTATATCCCTGGGTTAATTTTAGGGATAACCTCGCTTCTAAATTACAAGTGGGAAACGATCCGGTTAAAAGCAGGGTTTAGAGTGAAGATAACCCAGGATTAAGTGCAGTGTGAGTTGATATTTCCAGTTCTGGTTTGAATAAAAAAATTAAAATCAATAATCACAATCAAGTTGTGTTGTTCTTTTTAGATAATCTAGATTATAACTTTTGCAGATGGGGCAAATTGTCACAAGTGAACATTCTCTATTTAACAGTCTACAACTCCGTAATAAAAATGATATGAAAATGTAATGAATACAACATGTGCCCAAAACTTCCTTCTTGCATTTGGTATGAGATTTATATCATTGTGATGTTTGATATAAATGTTAGACAGTGTGAAAAGTGTGACAACTTACCCCACTCTCCCCTACTGTACATATACCAACATACAAGTATACATATCTGTATTCTTAAATTATACATATTATGACCTACTAAAAGGACTATTTTTGACCACTTTTTCTAACAGTGCATACACACTGTATAAACTGAAATCCTTCCTTCAATAGATATGATAGCAGAATCTTAAACTGTTGTGGACTGAGATTTGTGTAAAGACTCATGTAAATAAGATGTCAGTGAGAGATTATAAGACACTTACAAGTTACAGGCTATGAAAATGATCACAAGATGGGTTAAAAAGCAACCTTGTGTGAGTATAACATTAACTACCATGCCAGGTCTAAGCTTTCCATTAAAAGGTATTGCACAGAAGAGTAGTTTTACTACTCTATTCAAATCACCTATGGTGGTGATTGTTGCCCCTGCTGTATGATTTCAAAAATATCAAGTAATTTGAATCTGAAGTAATTAAATTTTCTGTCTTAATAGTTATTTAAAGCACCTTTAACATATGAAGAACATTTCTACTTCAAAAAAAGGTTATTTAAGGAGATAAAAGGTTCTTCAGATTATAAAAATCTATTAAGGAAATGGTTCTAAGAACTATGGTTCTTTGAGTATCCAAAAAAAGGTTCTTCTAGGCATCGCTATGAAGAACCTTTTAAGCACACCTTTTTTAAGTGTTCCTCCAAGTGGTATTATTGGATTTAGGCAATGCCATTTAATTGTCTCTGAAAGTTTGTATTTCAAGTGCCCAAAAATGTCCTCTAGCTGACCCGAGGTCAGGTTTATTGATCATCCTTATAAGAGTGAAGATAATGTGATGAATTGGAGTTAGCGTTAAATTGGTACTTAAGGGTAGACAACAACCAGAGCATTTCTCGTTTTGACACTTCCTACATGCTGTGATCTCAGTCTCACTCTATTCTAAGGGTTGCCCAGGATGCAGCTCTCTTATGAGAAAGCATGCGGCACCATTGGCTGCCAAGCAATAGGGCCGTGAAGGGAAGCATCAAGTAGCTCAACCAGACATCAATCATCCTTCCAGAGAGGAAGTTTTCTGACTTGCATTGGCAAAGAACTGAACACTATATCAGGGTCACCCATAAACTATAGAGGATTATTTGCCTGCACAATGCTGGGAAAAGAAAACAATGCAAACTCTTAACAACACTGTTAAAAATTTGCTGTAATTACACAAAAGATACTGTAGAAGATCAAAACTGAAAATTGTCAGTTAATAACACAAATGTAAGATACTGGCAGGCAGCGAGTTGCCAGTAATACTCGGTAATACTGTAATTTCTACATAATTTTTTTTACTGTTAACAGTCAAAGGCAATATATGATTAAAATAATAATTTTATATTTTTAATATTTAATAATTGTTTCGCATTATATGAGATATGAGACTTATTATATGATAAACATAGAATGACTTAGGAAAATATTGGCTTTGTTTTGATTTATACTGCATATACTGCACTTGTTATGCAGTACAGGTCCCATTCTAATATTCTCTTAATGTTATCTATCATCATATTGTAAAACATTTATAAATATAACCAATAGAAGTAACCTAATGTAAACAGGCACTTTTATCATGGATGTTTCTTCTGGCCGCAGAGTCAGATCTAATCCGGCGGCAATGATTGGCTGCCTGGCCCCGCGTGTGTGCAGCGTAGTAAATGCGGTGCTGGATGACACACCGCCCTCTTCTCTCCTCCAGCCAGCGGTCGTATGTAGCGGGCAGCCTGCTGGAAACGACATCCCTCGCTTACACATAACATGTGCATTCATCTAGAATCGTGAAACCGTCGTTGTCGCACGTCTATGTGATTTCCAGTTGTGCTAATGAGCCTGCTAGGTGGCTACAAGAAAAAGAGCAGTTACGATGGCTACGAATCTTTGCAGTTGGTCGATAGCAGCGGAGACTTCAGCACCGGGGGACGAAGCGGCGGAGGCGGTTTGACGGCGGTAACCCTTGGCAGCGCGAAGACAGGCCCGGCGCGACAGGACGACTACAGCACCATGGACAGCTCAGGTATGTGTACGTCGTAGACAATGGGATGGCGCTTGCAGGCCAACCGCTTCGTCGTGTTGTATGCATGAAACGAAGCGTATGTGTTTTAAGCATCCTAGATGGCGATGGCAATGTTTGAGGCATCTTTCACGTCGTCTCGTCTGTGTATGTGCTGTGCTGTGTCATGATAATTTGTAGAGTCAGCGTGGTCGCATTTTGTGTTCCTTCATTTCAACCGATTGGCGTCAGCAACGCCAAAAATGTGGGGAACACATGCTTAAAATGTACATGATATGCATTTTAAGTTGTTTCTGGATAAATCGCTGTCAGCTTGTCACTGTCATGTAGTTGGGTCTTGGATTAAGACTGCAGTTTGTGAGAAAGAGTTGAGGGATTGTTTACTGGGTTTACTGCTGCTTTGCTGCAGTGGTCTGGAATGAGAGCTGGCTTTTTTATGAGGAAGAGCTAGTGTCGAGTCTGTTGCCTGCTTTAGTCTATAACATGTTTGTGTTTGGGGTAGCCTATAAGATAGAGAAAGGTAACATTTTATACTCAATAGACTTTATTTTGATGTGCATGGCTTTTGTAATGTACTGTAGGATCAAATTGTCTAAGAGCACCAGTATAATATATTTTTTTAATAATTTATAACAATAACTTTATTCATAACGCAAGCCTGAAATGCTTTCTTCTTGTGCATTGTAGTGGAATGTAGACGGATTGTTAATTTAGCTGTAGCTTCAGTTAGTTGGCCATGAGACTGAAGCCCACTCTCTGGCCATGAAAGACATTCTAATGGAATCTAAAATATTTAATCAAATGAATAATAACACACAATTCATTTAGCTTCATAATAATTCACTCAAAATATTAAAAGTGTTTTGAATTGTTGTTGGTTGAAAAATTGCATTAGCCTTGTTTCGGCCTGGAGGCGATCTATAATTGAAAAGTCAGTTAGGTCTTGTAACAAGACACACAAGTGCACAATTATTCGCACAAACACACACAGGGGGCTGCATGTCACATGCTTTCAGTGACTCATAGGTGCAGGTTTAAAGAAGATTTAAATAGTGCTATGAAAAATGTGTCAGGAACCCATGCTTTTATATTACGCATGCATTGATCTATTACAATCATTGTGGCCGGAAAATGTTCAAATAAATGGATGTTTGTTAAAGTAAAAACATCAACATGTCTCTGTGACACACAAACAAGTGTTCTTGCATTCTTTGTGGGTTCAAAAGGACATTGGTAGGAGTTTAGAGTCTCTGTGCTCTGTCAGCCTTGTACTTTGAAGTCAATTGCACCCCTGTGTATTTGCTCATGCTCCTCTGTACCTTAATGGCAAGTCTGACAGGAAGCCCACTCTCTCTGGCCCACTATTAAAGCAATGCCAGGCCACCCAGCACTGCTACATTCTCAGAAATAAAGGTACAAAATTGTAGCCTGGTCCAATCAGACTTTCGTACATTCATTTCATTTGTACAGAGAGTCTGGCCACGCTCCATTGCAAAGCGTTACTTCCGTTAAGGAGGGTCCTCTGTTGAAGTTTAAAACTATTGGATCTGCGCAGAGTCACTCAGGATCTGCCATACGCAGTCGCTAACGTGTGGTCGTGACGTATATCATGCGCCAAAATCGGCCGGAAACATCAAGTACGAATAATCAGACCAACAAAACTTAGCAAACCTGGTTCTTGCTACGGCTTTAACTTCTGTATATTCGGCAGTTTTGCAACAATGGACCAAATAGCTTTTCTCACGTCTTTTTCCGCTGCCATTACTGAACTACAACTCAAACTGACACATGACCTCAAAGTCATCGTTCTTAGCCACCCCCCTCTGTTCGCTGATTGGACCTGCAGATTTTTGCAGGAGAAACGAAACTCTACAGAGCAGTCCCAGACGTATTGCTGAAGCGAAATGAAAATTAAGCGGAAGCACGTAGGAGGGCGGAGCCAGGCTAACAAAACTGTACCTTTTCTGTCACTGGGGCTGTACCCTTTCAAAAAGTATAGCTTTGCACCTAAGGATTTCATGTTAGTACCTCAGAAGTACATTCTGGGACCAAAGAGAGCTTATTAGTACCTGAAAAATACATATTAGTATCTCAAAGGTACATATTGGTACTAAATGTTTACATATCTGTACCTAATGGTCCGTACAATTACCTTTTTAAAGGGTGCTGCCCCACTGCCCCACCTAGGGTACATATTTTGACTTTTTTCTAACAATGGAGGTCCTTAAAGGGACACTTCACCCATTTTCATTGAGTTTTGTATAGTTAGAACCCCAGTCATGTTTTTGAATGGTCATGCATCATTTCCTCAGTTGCCGCTGAGACAGGAGAAATACAGATTTCAGTGTTGCACTTCCTTCTTTCAATGATGTAAAAATCATCATTTTGCATCATTGAAAGCAGGAAGTCCAAAATCTTTGTTGAGGGAGTGAGACTACAAACACCCCTTTTCTCGGTCAAATAGGTATCAAATTCTAAATGTTTGTTACATTTCGTCTACAAATATGACCCACTTTCAATAAAGATTAATATTTCTACGGGTGAAATGCTCCTTTAAGGTATGGTAATCTACCCAAAATTGTATTCTGTTTTGTATTCCTGTAAATGTATCAAACGGAAACTTGGGGTACAGCCCCAGTGACAGAAAAGGTACAGTTTTGTACCTTTATTTCTGACATAGCAGCAACAAGAAGTGGGTTTTTCACTGTTTATTAATCAAAGTATTACCACATTATGTAATTTTACCTTTTGCATGATGTTAAGAGAAATCAGTGGCTATTAAATGACTGACAGAATTCATCCAACGCTATCTCATGAGAATTCGTACATATTTTTAGAGTTGGCTAATTGATATTAATTCATACGACTACATTCGTAAGTTTTCTTACGATTTGCCTTGACCCCTGTGATGTTGGGGTTAGGTGCGACATTAGGGGTTGAGTTTTGTTGTTGTTGTTTTCATGAAAATCGTACGATTACAAATTGTAAAATATGTACGAATTCTTTTGAGATCAGGCTGGTTCATCAGATTCACTAAAACAGCCATAGTTAATAACTATATTTGTATTTTACTAATTATATTAAATATGTATTTTGAGCAAAATAATATTTTAGGAGTATTGTTACCGATATCTTGGTCCATACTGATAACGATAACCGAATAATCGACAGAAAACAAACATAACACTCAAAGTGAAACAGTGCCGAAATGTATCACAAAGTAATAAAACAACAGTACAACTGAACCATGAAAATGTGCTAAATTAATAAAATGTATAAATAAAAATGTATTAATTATATAAATAAGTATTGAAGTAAATATTTCTATGAACTATTCCCACTGGTAACATTGAAATTACATAAATGTATATTATATGTGAAGCTTTTGTTTTAACACTAATGATTATCTAATAAAATTAACAATAGATGCAGTGCAGTGATAATGAAAAGAACTAAAATCAGATGTTGATTTGTTGGTTACGTTAATGTAGCCGACAGCTGCATATAGTTTTTTGTTTTTAACTTAAAATATGGACCTTAGCCGGCTAAATCATGGATAAAAGTACCCAGCTGGAAATAAACTGTTGCAAATATTTGGTAATAATCATGACATTAAACATTTGGGTTGGATTTATCTGCTTGTATTTTTGTGCAACTGTCTGAGGTACTACTAATATTAGCGTCCTGTCAGCTTTGATGACAAACTTGGGTTCCTGCTGTTGTTTCTCTGCTAATGCAGCATCTAGTCAGCAAATTACTTCATAATGATATGAAACAACACTCTAAATTCTGCTGGGTTATCTTTTACCCAATGCTGGGTAAACATTGGACAGAACACATTTTGGGTTATAAATAAACCTTTGCTGGGTTGTTGTTAACCACTCAACTATGATTTGCATTGATACAAGGCATAAGTTTATTTATTAACCCAAAATAACCCAGCAGAATTGAGAGTGAATGGACACAACTCTCAGCATAGATTTTTGCCAGCAAAACAAATTAAAGTGAAAAAATAATCGACAAAACCAATTAATTGGTCTACAGCTATAAGCTTTGTAAATTGTCAAAGTTGGCTACTTTTATGATGCATTTTATGGTGGGGGTTCTTTTTGGCTATCATCATCTACTTTTATTTTATGGAAGAAATAATAAACAAAGGTCTTCTGAGGGTAATCCGCGCGGTGTTGTTGTAGAAATATCCATATTTAAAACTTTATTAACGTAAATAAATAACTTTCGGTAGCGCCGCCATCTTAGACTCCTCAGTATTCAGGAGAGAGTATTAGCGTAGTGTACGCACTTTTCTTAGTGACGTATGACAAATTTGGAGGGCGGGGGCACAGAGCAGCAGCAGAGTAGCCTCCGTAGGCTGCGTAAGATCTCATCCTGAATGCGGACGCTACTAAGATGGCAGCGCTACCAAAAGGTATTTATTTACGTTAATAAAGTTTAAATATGGATATTTCTACAACAACACCACGGGGATTACCCTCAGAAGACCTTTGTTTATTATCCTGGAGCCGTTTGGATTTAATTTGTGAAGGATGGGCGCACTTTTTTTGGACTTGAAGGTCGTTGACCCCGTAACATTACATTTAATCAACTGAAAGATCTAAAAAAATTTCTAAAATATCCGAAAATGTGTTTGTCTGAAAAACGATGGACATATGCAACTCGGACAGCTTGGGGTTGAGTAAATCATGGGTTTAATGTAATTTTTGTCCGAACTATCCCTTTAACTGTTTTGTCCTGTTTTCAAACCATTCACGCTTCGGTTTAGGGTTAGATTTGGTGTTTGCGTTAGGATGTCACTTTAAGTATTGGTTTATACCTTTTTTCATGATTTATTTTATATTTTTTTAATGATTTTTAAATCATTGTCGCCTTGCATAAGGGTTAGAGTTGGGTTGGGGTAAGGATGTAATTTTATGTAAATCTAACCCTAAACCAAAGAGACAAATGGTAAGAAAATAGGACAAAACAGTTGAGTAACAAATACGTGACAGTGACACGTAAACAGAAATGCGTGACATGTTCACGAAAAAGGCGAAAAACCGTGTCCGTGTCACGCTTAAGACTCACAAATTTACGTGACTATAGGTACATTATTTCTTGATACTGGGTTGCAATTTCTGCCTTTGTATTTCACAAAAGTAACAAAAAGCATACATGCTTGAAATAATGTGCAAATTTATGTAAATGAAGACAGACTTTAATAGATGAAACATCTTCCAAACAGGAAGTGTTTTGAGTTTTCGTAATTTCTTTCATATTATACTAAACAATGCATTCAGATATATGCCAGTCACTATATGTTTACTGGTTAGTTTTACAGATATGGTCACACTTATTTCAGTTATTTAACATAATTCAGAAAATGACATTTTGTTTTCAAGGATGTTGTGCCTTTCTATATCTATGATAAAAACTGATATTAGGTTTTTAGCTCAAATTGTGGTACAGTTGGTTCATCTGAAGGTACTTGCTATGGACAGGTAAATATATAACAGCAAATATGTAAAAGTAAAGTCTGTTTACTTCTGAATTGACAAGTTCAGAAGCTGTAGCAGAGTGACTCCAAGTTTGACTTACTGATAGATGTAGTTGTTCCAGCCCCAGTCTGTCTGCCTGTTTTCCTTTGTTTTCCCCAGTCACACCCCAAGAACTCCACTTCCCATGATCCTCCATGCTCCCTTACCTGGTTCGTTTTAGTCATTATCCTCACCTGTCAGCCATCATCCTCATCACTTCCATTCTATTTAAGCTCCCCTGTTTTCACCAGCCTCATTGATGTTAGGTGGATCTGTGTTATCCTGCTTGCTGTGTTTAAATAGTATTATTAAAGTGTACTTTTATTTTGGAATTGTCCTCCTCATCTCCTTCATCCTCCACCACACATAATTGCCAATGTATGGTAACTCATACTTTGAAGTGGTTCTGCATTTAACCCATCCAGTGAGTAGTGAAGACATGCAGTAGGCAGCCATTCACTGGAGTGCTTGGTAGCAATTGTGAAACGGTCCCTTGCTCAAGGGCACCACAGTTGCTTCCTACTGACCATAAGAATTAATCCAGCGACCTTTGGGTTACAAGCACAACTCTCTAAATATTAGGCCATTTGGTTGTGGTTTTATGTGGTGGATGTATAGGCACTAAAACACTTCAGATGTTTAATATTTTCCTCTTTTTATTTTGCTTATACGCAAAACCCATATTATTTAATGCACATTATGCTTGCATAGCATCTGTGTAGCATTTATGATTACTGAAGTTATTTATGAGGGCTTTCTACATTTCATTAATGTATTAGCATCAGGGTTTGTAGACCAGCTTTGTAGTGTATATAGTAAAGAATGGAGGTATTTGCCATGGAAACCCAAATGTTCATATTACATTAGTGATTCATGCTAGTACTGCAGCATAAGACATCCCCATTATTGATGTTTAATGTGTCCGTTGCATGGTATATTATTTGTTTTCTGCAGTGTTGCATTAGCATGCTCCCCAAGTCATTGCATACTGTTGAAATACAATTTATATTTATTAATATCAAAATAAACTGATATTGTCTTTCAGCCGGCCTATTTCGGTGTATCACTAGTCTTGTGACATTTTGTGTTTGTGGTGGCCCGTCTGCATGTGTGTTGTAAAATATACAATTCTGATCATTTGAAGGCCCTTCATCTTCAGATATGGACGGGAACTACGGAGGGGGACTTTTTGATATGGTAAAAGGAGGTGCTGGGAAGTTCTTCAGCAACATAAAGGACAACCTAAAAGACACTATCAAAGACACCTCAACCAAGGTTATGAATCAAGTGGCCACGTAAGTCCTCAATGTTTTTCTCAAATTTTTTATACGTTTTTTGTGAATGTTTATATTTGTGTGTCCACGTGTAGGCTAGTTCTAGAGTTCTGGGTGACCTAGTTACTTTAATGTTACAAAGGTAACAATTACTCATGCATGTGTATGTGTGTCTGAAGGTCAGGTTTAACCTATTCTGAACATGTAAAGTGTTTTCTTGTAGGGTTAGGGTTTTGTGTAACATAAATATGTTGCCGTTTTAAAGCTATTTAAATGGAATTGATGTGGTACAGTGTGTGGTACTGTAGGTTTGACTATGCCTGTGAGGCCAATTTTAAAATCTACTTATGGGTAGTAAGCAGATTAATTGCATACATTTTCTTTACTGAGGACCAAGTCTAAAATTTCTGGTTTTATTTCATTTTGAAATAATATTCGGGGGTAATTACAAAAATGTGGTGTAACCCAGTGGTGCTCAAACTTTTTCCGCGTGCGGCCCCCCTTGTGTACGGTGCATTCCTTCGCGCCCCCGCCAAAGAAAATTTATAACAAAAAACTGTTCTAAAACATAACATTTTAATTAAACAAAACATCTTAAGTTATACAAAGTAGTGCTGTTGGTTGGTAGCCTTATTTTATCAGGTTTAATTACACAAAATTCATGATAAATTAATGTATTTTATAAAATGTCATAAAACTGGGGCCCCAGTTTTTTAGTAAATTGGTTTTACTAAAACCTGACATATTCTACATTTTGAAATTGACACATTCACACTAAATAATATTTTCATAGCTCAGTTTACAGGAAGTCAAAGCCCTCATAGTAGAAATAACAAGATGTGTGTTTGCATTTGTTTGTATACCTATAAGGATGCATATGGGTAGTTACACACCTTTTTTCCTTACTTTGTGACATAATTGTAACATGGGATGATGTACGTTATAGGTAAAGTGCGATAGCGGAAATTTTTTTTATATAAAAGAAATAAAGAACAAAATGTGTACTTATGTATATATGGATACAGCTGGAGACCCCGGTTTATACTTTGTCCCTGTTGTCTGTTGGATGCAATTATCCAAAGGACTCTAATAAAAAAAAAACATGCAGTACCTGAGGATCCGGAAATCCTTAACTATTCAATGTGCATTTATCACTTAGCTGAAAGGAAAGCATTTAGACATTAATGAGTAGGCACAGCATGAAGCACTTATGTAATGTTACATTTTACCTCTGAGTGACCCATCAGGTCAACCTGCAGTAAACTAACACACCATGTTGTTTTTTAAAGGGATAGTTCACCAAAAATGGAAAATTGTGTCATAATTTTCTAAACCTGTAGGAGTTTCTTTATTGTGTTGAACACAAATAAGATATTCTGATAAATGATGGTATAAGCACGCAGTTGACGATACCCATTGACTTCAATGGTTATTGTTTTTCCTAATATGAAAGTCAATGGATACCATCAACTGTGTGGTTGTCAGATTATTTGTTTTTGTCTATTGTTGTGACCTAGATAAGGATCAGATCACATTTTATGGCAAATCACTGTAGAAATCCACTTCACATACTTTTTCCTTGCCACTGTATATATTATCTATATGGATATAAGGCATGTTATTGCTGTTAATATTGACTTTCAATGTGTATGTGTGTAATTTAGGTATACAAAAGGAGAGTTGGACATTGCCTACATTACATCACGTATCATTGGTGAGTTAAATTAGTCATTCCTTAGTGGAATGCAGCAGTTTAAAAGCTTAGTTTACCAAAAGCGCTTGTACAGTATGTGAAGTATTCAGGTTGGCCGCATACTGGAAATTGCTACCAAGATCTCTCCTAATTGTCTCTTCTGTTTGCTAGTGATGTCATATCCTGCTGAAGCAGTGGAGATGGGCTACAGGAACCACACAGAGGATATCCGCTCATTCCTGGACTCACGGCATGCCGACCACTACACTGTTTTCAACCTGTCACAGAGGAACTATCGAGGAGCCAAGTTCTCCAACAGAGTGAGCATTATGCTTTGAACTTTCTGACTTCAAAATCAGATACTTTCCTTTTTCAATACTGGTCACCTTGCAAACTACAGGTTTACTGTAAAGTTAGTTCAGCAGTTTAAAACTTTTTATTCATGACAACATTTAGAGTCAAAGTCGAATCCAAATTTATTGCCCAACGTCTGTGTAGCATACTGTACTACCATAAATTATAGGATAGTGGTCGCTATGTTGACTTATCTAGCTTTCTTTCGTTATATATTGAAAAGTGCGATTCCCCTGTTGTTAAATAACTTTTAAGATTAACTGAATGACTCAACTATTTCCAGCTCTAAAGGACATCTGGGTTCATTTTGGCAGAATTGATTCTTATTTATTTAAAGGTGCAGTGTGTAAATTTTAGCAGCATCTAGTGGTGAGGTTGTGAATTGCAACCAACGGCTCAGTCCACTGCTCACCCCTTGCTTTTGAAACGCATAGAGAAGCTACGCTAGCCGCCACCGGAATACATGTCATCATTGGAGACAACTTAGTAAAAAAGTTTGTCCATTAAGGGCTTCTGTAGAAACATGGCGTCACAAAATGGCGACTTCCACGTAAGGGGACCCTCTGTGTATGTACATAAAAAACTCTCATTCTAAGGTAATAAAAACATAACGGTTCATTTTAAAAAGGTTTATACATCCCTGATAATATAGGTTTGTATATTATGTTGCATTTCTGTCAAGAGATCCTTCTAAAAATTACACACTGCACCTTTAAAGTGCAAGGGTTTGGCTTTAATATAAATAATATAATTCACTTAGAAGACTATTTTTACATGAATCATCCGCTGTTTAGAAATATTTGACTGTTTCTCTTATTGTGTACTTCTCTTGTTTTATAATTTACATGAATGTGCCTAGTAGTCTTATTTTCCTGAAATTTCAGATTTTATACTCAGTGATCAACAGTGGCGGCCGGTGACTTTTTTTTCGAGGGCACACGATGCAAACTCATCAAAACATGTATTTAGCCTGTCGTGTGTGGCTTGTCATGTCAAAATATGTGTTTGGGGCGCCATGTGAACTAGGGATGCACCGATAGGATTTTTTGGGGCCGATACCGATTTAAACAGACAACTTCTGGCCAATACCAATATTTAACACTTGTATACAATACTATACAGTTGGTCTATTAGCTAGTTTATTTCTGCATCAAATAATTTTTACTGAACATGGATTGGCTCTAATTAACATTCAACTGACCAACATAATAAGAGAGGCACAAATTAAGCTAAAACAAATATAATAAAATAACAACATTAACAATTTTTTTTACATATAATAGATTTCTTTATGCAGTTAATAAATAAACAATCAGTATCGGCCTTACTCGTGCTATTGCCGATATGCCGATGGTTTCAAATTCATCAAAAATCGGCCGATAAATATCGGTGGCCGATACATTGGTGCATCACTAATGTGAACCTATGTGCATCACGCTTCATGTCAAAATACTAGCCTGCTGCAGATGCCTTATAAATGATTTGATGAAAGTTTTTGATAAAAGAGACACTCGTGTTTGCCAGATATTAGCTTAATCTTATGTGTAATAGTTTAGTGTTAAGTTAGTGTCTTGCGGGTATTACGCGAACGTAAGTGTCTCTTTTATCATAAACCCTTTCGACGTGTCTGCAGCAGTCACGTATTTTGACATGATGCATGATGCACATAGGTTCACATTTTTTTTAAGAACACAAACATTACAGTGCCAAGGGTATATACAAAAAATACAAAAATAACATAGACTATAAAAGAGTAGACGGAACCAACAATTAAAATAGATAAAACAATACATAAAATGCAAGCAAAAATACATGAATAAATAAAATATAATAATAATGAAAAAATAAAAGAAAACGAAAGGCCTTGCTAAATCACACTAACTTAAATGTATTAAACAAATACACAGTTTAGGGATGTCCCGATCTCCACTAATAATACGTGGCCGATCACATTTCTGAATCGGACAGCCGATCTTATTACAGCTATTTCATGTAATACGGCTTTTGATCAGTAAGTCCTTATCGATCTAAAATCACTGTTAGTTTGAGTCGTTTATAACATGCATTTGAAAAAGCAACACTCGTCACACATAATTATTAAGCATATTCTTTATTATCATGAAAATACCTGAAAAGATTTGAAGAACAGCAATATAAATATATCCTTCAGCCATTTCATGGAGCTGCGTGTGTATTGTTCTTCGTCTACAGCGCATTTTGAGTTTCTGCACGAGAGCGCCCCCTGGCTTTTGGATGTAGTGGCATTTCACCGTAATTCATTGAGAAACATAGCAAGCATTATCGACCGATCGATCGGAGCATCCCTAACACAGTTTTACAGCTTTTTTGTTTGTACTCTCCTTAAAGGTCCCGTTCTTTCTGTGTTTTTGAAGCTTTGATTGTGTTTACAATGCGCAATATAACATGTGTTGATGTTTCATGTGTAAAAAAACAGTTTTTTTCACAAAATTTACTTAAAAGTATACCGCTGTTTTCACTGTCCCGAGGAAAAAAAACGGGCTGATGTCTTTCTAGTTCACTGTCAGAAAAAACGGTACAAAGTTGTTCCTTTTTCTGTCGCTGGGGTGGTACCCTAAAAGAAACCTTTTTGGACCTTTATGGGTATAAAACACATTGAAATGTTGTACCTTATGGGGTACAATGTTATACTCTAAGGACCTATTGTGTACCTTAAGGCAGTGGTTCCCGAACTTTTTCAGCGTGCGGCCCCCCTTGTGTACGGTGCATTCCTTTGCGGCCCCCCAAAGAAAATTTGTGACAAAAAACTGTTCTAAAACTCAAGATTTTAATAAAAAAACATTAAATTATACAAAAAAGTAGTGCTTTTGGTCAGTAGCCTTATTTTTCTAGGTTTAATTACACAGAATTCATGATAAATTAATGTATTTCATAAAATGTCATAAAACTGGGGCCCCCCTGGCACCATCTCACGGCCCCCAGTTTGAAAACCACTGCCTTAAGGAACAATTTTGTACCAGTTAAATTTTAGGGGTACAAAACAGTTAACTGTACCTTTAAAGGTACAAAATAGATCGTTAAGGAACAGTAATGTACCCCAAAAGGTACAACATTGTATTATGTTTATATACCTGTAAAGGTACAAAACGGTACCTTGGGGTACATCCCCAGCGACAAAAAAGGTACAGTTTTGTACTTTTTTTTTCTGACAGTGTTCTATGGAGTCCCTCCTTCAGAAATACGTATCGAGTTCTGATTGTGTAGCTTGTTTAGTGTTTTGTGATTCGACAGCATCTTAGCTTAGCAGAGCCTTTTGAGCTTAGCTGGCGACTGACGTATTCCTGTGGGCGGAGTTTAGTCAAAAACTGTTTTATTGACCACATTAAAGCAGGAAGTAGAGGGCTGTAGTCCAAACCGGCCGTTCGCTGTAGGCTTTGAAAGACGAATTCTGTTAAAGAAAATATATCGCCTGGCAGTGAACTTTGAGCTTTATCATTTTATAGGTATTATTTATGCTATCATAGCAACATTACACACTAACTAGGGTTTAAAAAATGGGATCAGAAAGAACGTAACTTTTAATAGTGCTTATATAAATATCTGATATCTGAAGTACCACATATTTTGAATTCGAGCCCCTTCCCTCAGAAGAGAAGTCACTGGCTATTCATCTTCATTCATATTTAATAGCATAACTTTTATTAATAATGCATATTTTCCTCATGACAATATATTTTTGATACACTTTTGCAATCCCTCTTTTGTATTCAGTTCCCTTCATCATTTAATTACTCAGTATTATAATAGTTTTATGGTCTCACTTCTTTTGCTATCTTCTGTAGGTTTCTGAATGCAATTGGTCTTCCAGGCAGGCCCCGAGTCTTCACAACCTGTTTGCCGTTTGTAAGAACATGTACAACTGGCTCAAGCAAAACCCCAAGAATGTGTGTGTGATCACCTGCTCGGTAAGGAGACATTCAGTCTTCACTTAGTATTGGATTTTAGTATGGCTATACTATTACTGCTGTGCAGTTAATCATGGTAAAGCATTGACCAGGGCTATTCAAATTTTACCCTGGAATGGCCGGAGCACTGCATAGTTTAGTTTTAATTGGATTAGGCAAATAACTCTAAATTTTATGAATAATGTTTGCCTTAAAAAATAGCTATGACTCAAGGTGACACTGTTATTTAAAAACATTAAGAATATGGTTAAAATTAAATATGGGTAATTAGCTAATAAGTTTTTTGTGCAGAAATCTTTCAGTGTCCCTAAATTTATCCAAACATACTTCCTTTTCTTTAAGGATGGTAAAGCTTCTTCAGGTGTGCTGGTCTGTGCCATGTTCTGTTTCTGCCACCTTTTTGCCAACCCAGTGCCAGCCATGCACCTTCTCAGCGCCAAAAGGCCTGGATCTGGCCTGTGGCCTTCTCACAGGAGGTAGGAACAATCACCTTGCAGCTTTAAAGGCCAATTTTTCCAAATGTAATATAAGTCTCAGGTGTGCCTAGAATGTGTCTGTGAACTTTCAGCTCAAAATACCCCACAGATCATTTGTTATAGCTCATCCAAAATGTTTTCATGTGTACCTTTAAATGTAAATGAGCTACTGCTTTCGGTTAAAAATAGATTTGATTCCTGGAATACAGTCTGGGACAAAAGTATATTTTGTCGCATTAGTGATAAAACGTGCTAACAAACACATTTAGAAAAGCTGTTGGCCAAAATTAACCAGTCAGTCAGTGTCTGTTGGCGGGGCTTTGTTAGTGTGACATCACATTAACAAAAGAATCAAAACAGCATGTCTAATGACTCTGCTCTGGTTTAATAGGAATTAAAAAAGGAGGAATGAGTGTTTTTTCTTCATTGCTGGGTGGTTGTGTTCACACACTGCCAACACACATTTATTTCCAAACAAATTGTGAAAGTGGATTTTGCATAATATGAGCCCTTTAAAAAGTATACATTTGATATTAACATATACATTTGTATTATTGTTAAGCATTAATCATTGCTCAAGTCTGTTATTCGGTTGTGTGTGTACATGTGTTCATACAGGTACATAGGTTACGTATGCAGTATAGTCTCAGAGAAGCCCACGGTACCCCACTCCAAACCTCTGGTTATAAAAGCTGTCACAATGAGTCCTGTTCCTTGCTTCAACAAACAGCGCACTGGCTGTCGGCCATTTTGTGACGTACTTATCGGCGAGACCAAGATATTTTCCACAGCTCAGGAGTATGAGAGAATGAGGTAGGCCATGTAGTATCTGGAATACACTTCACATAAACACTGCTCCTGTATAGCTCAGTGTTAGAGCATTGCATTAACATTGCAGAAGTTCATTGGGTTCCCTGGGTTCAAAACCAGGAAACATGCATAAAGAAAATGTATACCTTATGATGCACTGTAAGTTGTAAAACGTAATGCATAAATGTAAATGCAAATTTTCAAAGAAAGAGTTTGATTACCAATAATATCATTTTATTGAGCACAAATAAAATTGCATATCTTCATTTATGTTGTATGATCTCAGGGAACACAGAATTCAGGAGGGCAAAGTGGTCTTTCCTGTAGAAGTGAGTGCTCAAGGTGACGTGGTGATTTCTGTCTATCACATGCGCTCTCATGCACTACAGGCCAAGGTAGGAGACCAAAAACTAACTTTTTATTATGTACATTTTATTAAATCGTCTTTTGATAATAAAACTATAAAATTAGGTTTTTTTAGGGGTGATTATTCTTGCTATTAAAGTTTATTAAAGTAAGGGCCGAAATGTAGCTCAACTGGTAGTCACATTTTATTTATTTATTTTTTACAGTGGTGGTCAAAAATATTGGCACCCTTGGTACATAGGAGTAAAGAAAACTGAAAAAATTAATCTATAATGTTTCTTTTTTAAAGCTTTCATTTAAAACAAATCACAAAAAATATGATGCTTATGATTAGAGAAAATAATTTATGTCATCATGTAATTTCCCTCTCACTTTCAATTGTTTTACTTCAATGAAACTGAACATTTTGGGGATTTTTTAAAATTAAAGCTCTAAAAGAAGAAACCTTGTAGATTCATTTTCACAGCTTTCTTTGCTCATATTACCAAGGGTGCCAATATTTTTGTGCCAAAATTTTAAATAGATTATAATCTAGAAATGGAATATACTTTTTTATTACTATCAGTGTAGTCAATTAATATGATAAATAACATGCAATAAATTACATGCTATTCCATCTAACATGGAAATGACCCTTTTATTTTAATTATATGAGTAGGAATTTGACATTACAAAGCAGCTTAGAGGGCACTGGTACTATTTATTTATTTATACCATGGGCTGTTGAATGCTTTATTCTGATTGGTTGAGAAATGTTCCATGGGTGTTAATTATTTTTCTCTAAAACACATACCTAACCTGTCAAATGTCTTAAAATAAGTACCAGAGCAATGTCTTAGCAATTTCTGCTGTAACCATGGTATAAGCGTAATAATTGACTCCGGTCCTTTGTATTATTTAAAAATATACCATGTCATGCCGAATTACCACCTTGGGTGTGCAGTATTTATACAGGTGCTGGTTATATAATTAGAATATTATGAAAAAGTTGATTTATTTTACTAATTCGGTTCAAAAATTTTAACTTGTAGATTATATTCATTAATTCCACACAGACTGATACATTTCAAATTTTTATTTCTTTTGATTTGGTGATTATAAATGACAACTAAGGAATTCAGTATCTCATAAAATTAGAATATTGTGAAAAGGTTCAATATTGAAGACACATGGTGCCACACTCTAATCATTAATTAACTCAGAACACCTGCAAAGGCTTTTAAATGGTTTCTCAGTCTAGTTCTGTAGGTTACATAATCATGGGGAAGACAGCTGACTTGACAGTTGTCCGAAGGGCGATCATTGACACCTTGCTCAAGGAGGACAAGACACAAAAGGTCATGCACTATGCTGGCTGTTTACAGAGCTCTGTGTCCGAGCACATTAATAGAAAGGCGAAGGAAAGGAAAAGATGTGGTAGAAAAAAGTGTACAAGCAATTGGGATAACCGCACCCTGGAGAGGATTCTGAAACAAAACCCATTCAAAAATGTGGGGGAGATTCACAAAGAGTGGACTGCAGCTGGAGTCAGTGATTCAAGAACCACTACACACAGACGTATGCAAGACATGAGTTTCAGCTGTCGCATTCCTTGTGTCAAGCCACTCTTGAACAACAGACAGCATCAGAAGTGTCTTGCTTCTGGACTGCTGCTGAGTGGTCCAAAGTTATGTTCTCACTCTGATGAATGTAAATTTTGCATTTCCTTGGAAATCAGAGTCCCAGAGTCTGGACGAAGAGAGGAGAGGAGAGGCACACAATCCATGTTGCTTAAGGTCCAGTGTAAAGTTTCCACAGTCAGTGATGGTTTGGGGTGCCATGTCATCTGCTGGTGTTGGTCCACTGTGTTTTCTAAGGTCGAAGGTCAACGTAGCCATATTCCAGGAAGTTTTAGAGCACTTCATGCTTTCTGCTGCTGACCAACTTTATGGACATGCAGATTTCAATTTCCAACAGGACTTGGCACCTGCACACAGTGCCAAAGCTATCAGTACATGGTTTAAGCACCATGGTATCCCTGTTCTTAATTGGCCAGCAAACTCGCCTGACCTTATTCCCATAGAAAATCTATGGGGTATTGTGAAGAGGAAGATGCAATATGCCAGACCCAACAAGTCAGAAGAGCTGAAGGCCACTATCTTAGCAACCTGGGCTCTCATAACACCTGAGCAGTGCCACAAACTAATCAATTCCATGCCATGCCGCATTGCTAAAGTAATTCAGGCAAAAGGAGCCCCAACTAAGTATTGAGTGCGTGCAAGCTCATACTTTTTAAGTTCATACTTTTCAGTTGGCCAAGATTTCAAAAAATCCTTTCTTTGTATTGATGCTAAGTAATATTTTAATCTAAATAATATTTCTAATTTTCTGAGATATTAAATTTGTGATTTTTCTTAGTTGTCAGTTATAATTATCAAAATTAAAAGAAATAAACATTTAAAATATATCTGTCTGTGTGTAATGAATGAATATAATATACAAGCTTCACTTGTTGAATGGAATTAGTAAAATTAATCAAATTTATGATGATATTCTAATTATATGAGCAGCACCTGTACACACATGCATTACATATATAACATGACATCACATCTAATGGCTACATGTGTTTAAATTCCTGTGCACCTGCAGGTAACAAACACTCAGATATTCCAGATCCAGTTCCATACTGGATTCATTGCCCCTGGCACCACAGTTTTAAAGTTTATGAAGTAAGTGTTTCTTTATACTGTATTCGTAGCTCAGTTGGCAGAGCATTGCATTAGCAGCGAATAAAACAACATATAGCTTGAATGCACTGTAAGTCACTTTAAATAAAAGCATACATGTAAATGCTTAAATTCATCACATTTGGAGCAGAAGACCCAGATTTTAATATTTGAAATGCACTGTTATTTAACACTCAGTGTCCTACAATGCGCCTGAACACACGTCGCGCCAACAATGCATTTGATATTTAAACGTGGTGCTAAAAGTGAAAATGATCATTGCGCCGGGTTAAAACTAGCAAAAGACACTTGCGTCGCGCATTGCGCCCGGGTGTATGATAGAGCCCAAACTCATGATCATGAGCAAACAAGCAAGCAAAAATAAAAATAGTAGATGACCTCTCTCGGCTTTTGTAGTTAAGAGTGAATGTAGAGAAATAGGGTGAGGTTGGGAAACAAGGTTTTTGCCAAAAACGCTTGCATGCACTTAGAGGGTTTTGCAGCAAAATACAGTCAAATTTGTTAAATACCTATGAACTGACTAAGATTTGTAAAAAGAAGACATTTTCAGTTACTGACTAATAACCTTTCCATTTCCATCAAAGTAAAATGACTGAACCTAAATAAAAAAGCCTGATAAAATTTTTAATTTACAATAAAACATGTCAGAAGCACTTAGAGGGTTTTGCATCTGATATCTTCATATAGATTTTAGTTCATTCATATATACTTTAACCTAAATATTTGATGTTTTTGTCAATACTGCTTCACTGAGATCTGTGTGTGTGTGTCCAGAACAGAGCTGGATGCCTGTGATTCTCCAGAGAAATACCCTCAGTTGTTTCATGTACTGTTAGACATCGAGGTGGAAAGCACAGAGAAACAAAAAGATCTCACCCCTCCATGGGAGCAGTTCCCCACCAAAGACCTGAGCCCAAATGTGCTTTTTTCATGCCACCAAGAACATCAGGACGCACTTGCTATTGCGGGTAATACACACGAAATCTGTATTTTATTCATATAAAAATGCCAAATGATTTATATTAGCTTTTGAATATAATTCTGCTTTATGCACAGTCAGAAAAAATGGAAAAGCAATGCTGACACTAAAGAGTGCTATTAGTACCTCACAGGTACATATTGGTACTAAATGTATACATATCTGTACCTAAATGGTACATATTAAGTCCTTTTGACAGCTTGGGACCATTTTCTTTTCTTGGGGTGTGGAGAAAAGCATAGATTTTAAGGTTGGGTGGTGTATACTGTAAAATATTCATGATGTTTTTTGTCACCAAGAAAGGTGTGTTCATGTATCAGCTTCTTTTGTTGGTCTTGGAGCAACATTCCTGTCGGAGAAACATGTCCTAACATTACCCCTACCCTTAACCAAGAATCAAAATGTTAAGCCAGAAAACATGTCCTACTTTTCATAGCAAATAGGTAAATACATATTGAATATCATCAATATGGTAAGTTTAACTTGTGAAGTTTACAAACCATCAAAAGCTCAGTAGTTCATGTCTGATTAAGTCTTTAAACAAGTCATCAGTCACTCTCTGAGTTTCTGTGCCCCATTAAACTAAACACCATCTGTTTAATGTACTTTTATCCTTTGCCGAAAAGATGAAATGGAAGGTTTGGACTTGGAAGGTAAGACATAGTGTAGGAGGCCTGTGAGAGAGCACACTAAATAGTAGATTAATAGATTTGCGGGGGCTAGTGGATGACATCTCAATGACTTTAGTGGGATAGATGTCTTTATAATTGAATAAGTAATGATTAACTGTAGCCAGTAGATATTAGGGGGCTTGCTTAGATTATTGTATGAGTGTCATTCTTGTGTTTTCATGACAGCTATTAAGCTTTTAAATTGAGCCTTAAATCTTAACCATTGATATTTGTTACAGCCGACTGGCCCGGCTCACAAGTTGCAACAATCTTTACAAACATTTATAAATTGACACAAGAAAACAAAAAGTAACGTAATGTAGCAAAAGAAAATGGGAACAGCACAGGCTGTCAAACGCCACATGGGAACATTCATCCTACATCTGTCAACTGACAGGTGTGCCAGACACACACCCTTCCAGTTGGCACCCACGCACAGCTTGGGATCTCACAAACACCCTCTTAAAAAAAAGAAAAAAAACCCACATAGATTATCAAACAACAAATTGCCGACAAAATACTTAAACAAAAAAGCATCCATGAAGAAATTGGTCTTAGACCTGCAGTTACAGGAAGCCAAACGTATTTTGTTTCAAAAAAAGATGGAAAGCAAAAGCTTTTTTTAATTCAATTTTTTTTCAACTTTCGACTTGCTACCAAGAAAAATGAAAAAAGCTTTTAAAGGTGTAATGTGTTTTAGCGACATCTAGAGGTGAGATTGTGAATTGCAATCAACCTCAATTTCGAAACGCGACGAGAAGCTACGGTAGCTGCCATAGGACAAACATGTCGTCTTCTGAGGCAACTTAGGGACAACGTCTGCGACCTATGTGTATAAAAAGTCACTTGAAGCTGCAAGAGAGCCATACAAACAATGACACAACAATAAATTTCTTTTTTACTTAGTATTTTTGTCTTGTTTTCAGTAAAAATATCAAAAAACAGCATCAAGCAAAACGTTCTGGGAAACAAAATCTGAAGCAAAAACAGAAAAAGGTTGATGATGATTTCTGGTTCCCAGAATGCTTTGCATGAGGGTGTTATTGTATAGTTTTATTCTGTAAAGATAAAGACTTGTTAATATTTAAAATTTATTTAACTTTGAACAAACTCTTGCCAGTAAATAACATACATTTAAATCGACGGTAAATTACCGGCAACCCAGCTGCAATAACATTGTAATTTCTACGGATTTTTTTTACAGTGTAAACTTATTTTAAGAATTTTTAAAATAACGTACAACGTTGGAATTTTTTACCACTTTTGAGCACAAATTCACTTAAATTCGAATTTTTTTGTTTAAAAACTAGATTAATTTTCTTAGAACATTTTGCTCATCAAGAAAATATATTTTGATTTAAGAATTGCTAGATATTTGTACTTAAAGGGATAGTTCACCCAAAAATGTCATTAATGACTCACCTTCATGTTGTTCCAAACTCGTAAGACCTCCGTTCATCTTCGGACCCTCCATTGAAAATCTAGTAACGGTATACTGTCCATGTCCAGAAAGTGGTAACACTTTACAATAAGGTTCATTAGTTAATATCAGTTAATGTATTACCTAACATGAACAAACCATGAGCAATTTGTTACAGTATTTATTAATCTTTGTTAATGTTAGTTAATAGAAATAAAGCTTTTAATTGTTTGTTCATGTTAGTTCACAGTGCATTAACTAATGTAAACAAGATTTTAATAAAGTATTAGAAATTGTAGAAATTAACATGAACAAATATTAATAAATGTTGTATAAGTGCAGTTCATTATTAGTTCATGTTAACTAATGTAGTTAACTAATGTTAACTAATGAACCTTATTGTAAAGTGTTAGTCAGAAAGTTAATAAAAACATCATCAAAGTAGTCCATGTGACATAAGTGGGTCAGTAAAAATGTGTTGAAGCATTGTAAATACATTTTGGTCCAAAAATAACAAAAATGACGACTTTATTCAGCATTGTCTTCTTTTCCGCATCTTTTGTGAAGCGCATGGACGAGACTTAAAGGAATAGTCTACCCTTTTGCCATATTAAAGTATGTTATTACCTCAACTTAGACGAATTTATACATATCTATCTTTTTTCAATGCGTGCACTGTACAGCGCGTCGTGAATGTGTTAGCATAGCCAAGCCCCATTCATTCCTATGGTACCAAACAGGGAAGCCACCAAACACTTCCGTGTTTTCCCTATTTAAAGACTGTTACATGAGGAGTTATACCAGTAAGTATGGTGTCACACCAGTAAGTATGGTGTCACAAAATAAAACTTTTTTTGGTACCATAGGAATGAATGTGGCTTGGCTATGCTAACACATTCACAACGCGCTGTACAGTGCACGCATTGAAAAAAGATAGGTGTGTATTAATTTGTCTAGGTTGAGGTAATAACAGTTTAATATGGCAAAAGGGTAGACTATTCCTTTAAGTCACTTGACTGCAGTGACACGGATGACGTACGACGCGGCTGACGTGTTATCTGGTGCGCCCCACCTGTTGTTTTTTTTTTTGCGCTCAGGCTTCGTTGACAGTCTCAGGGAGACGCACGCTGTAAGTTTCACAAAAAAAAACTTTCACAAACATGTAGTCACGTGACTTTAGAAGAGAAGAGAAGACAATGCTGAATAAAGTCATTATTTTTGTTATTTTTGGACCAAAATGTATTTTCGATGCTTCAACACATTCTAACTGACCCACTGATGTCACATAGACTACTTTGATGATGTTTTAATTACCTTTCTGGACATGGACAGTATACCTTGCTAGATTTTCAATGAAGGGTCAACAAGCTCTTGGACTAAATCTAAAACATCTTAAACTGTGTTTCCAAAGATGAACGGAGGTCTTAAGAGTTTGGAACGACATGAGGGTGAGTCATTAGTGACATTATTTTCATTTTTGGATGAACTATCCCTTTAAACCAAGACAAAAATACTAAGTCAGTCAGTCATTTTTGCAATATATGAAAACGGGGGGATTGTTAGTGTTCGGGAAATTTCCCTTATTTTCAAACCCCAATGTTGACAGGTATGTCTAAGGTAATAAATACAGTACAGTTCATTATGTAAGGTCTTAATATACCACTGATAATATGTTTAGCATATTGCATTTCTGTGAAGAGATCCTTCTAAAAGTTACACATTGCACCTTTAAAGTCCGATTTGATCAATGATTGTCTCTGTTAATAGAACACAAATGTTAATAACACAAATGCAGTCAAAAGAGCTTAATTTCTATTTTACCTTAAAGGTGACATAGAATGATTGAATGTGACATGTAGACAAAATTTTTTTGTTTGGGTCTGTTAGGCCTTAGAAGCTTCCTAAAAACCTCTCTCAGATAGCTCTATTAGGGTGGGGGATTTTAAACAAGTGATTTTGCACCTATTTGGCTCCCCCTACTGGCTTAACTTGCAATCTCATTACTGATTGGCTGACTTTGCTGCCACTCAAAAAATGTAGCAAATTATTTTAAAGTGGAGGGGCAGTGAGATGCCTGTGATGTCATAAGCATCAGTTTTTCAGATTGGGCCGTTTTCTGGCTGACATTTCTAAAAGAGGAATTACTATGAGACTGAGATGTTTAGCATGTCTAGCACTTTTTGTATGTTTGTGAATGTGGGTAGACTACCATTATTCAACAAAGACAACGTAAAAATGTTTTTTCATTCTCTGTCCCTTTTAAAATGTTCCTTAAATGCCATTTGACACTTAATGATTAGAGTCAACCATTATGTTTCCTCACATCTTATACATCCTGTCTTAGATCCTGCCCAGGGCCACGGAAGTTGCGGAGGCAGAGTGGGCCCGAATGAGGAGAGCGAACCCTCGGATGATGACATGCTCTCCCTCTCCAGCCAGCAGAGCAACACAAGCAATGATAAAACAAAAGCGGCCAAGAAACCAGAGCGTCCTCCGGCCGCTGAAGAAGTAGATTTGCTGGGGCTGGATGGGGATGCAGCTAAGCCTCCTCCTTCTTCCCCACAACCTCACGCTACCAGCACCACCACAGACCTGTTGGGTGATCTGTTTGGAGCTCCACCCACACCACAGCCGGCCAGCGGCCCAACGTCTGCTCAGTCGACTCCTCGGAGATCTGCGACCTCTTCCTCACCCTGCCCGTCACCTCGAACTGGAGACGGTAAGCAGCCGCAACAACATGCTTTCTTTGAGCAAAAAATTTAACAAAAAATGTAAATCCATTGTTTATTTCTTCAGCTTTTGACCTGTTCGGGTCCGGGACCGCTCCCAGCCCTAAACCACAGGACTTTATGGGAGGATTTCTTGGCCCAGGTAATGTGGGGCAGCCAGACCCCTTTCTGCATGCTGCACGATCTCCATCTCCTACAATGCAGAACATGGGCATGGGTAAGGCATGCGCCTCTGGCACTCGTGTCACTGCACGTGTGTCCGATAAAACCATCCATAGCCTTGCATATTTAACTCTAGTAAACATCTAGTAGTTCTTTCTTCTTTTCTATTAAAATGCATTGTTAAAGTTTTAAAGTGTAGTTGTTATTGGCTTTTATTACTGTTATCGAGCTCGATCATTTGTTTTGAGTACAGTGTGTACGCTCAGAAACAGCATGTGTGCTGCAAAGGACAACTGAAACCCAATATTATGTGTCTGGGAGTATGTGAGACAGGTTAACTTCAATATTAAATACAACACAACATTTTCACACAATGTTTCCACATTCAGCAGGTATTTTCTTATTACAAATAAATGTAGGTCTGTTTTATATGCTTTGTGTTTGTGTGCATGCCTTTGAAAACAGCATGTGATTTCTTTTCATCTCGACAGTAGGGGTTGCACACCAGTCAGACATTTTTGTAGCAGATTCCATTAAATGTGATTTTGAAACATCCCCCTATAGGCCTTTAAAATTGAATAATTGAATCTTTTTAAAGTGAATGCCTTTAGCTAAAATGGTACTAATGAACAGAGTAAGGTGACTTTAATTGTTTATTATGTTTTCGTGTTACTCCCCTATAGTATGAAACTACAAAAAACGCTCTACTTAAGGGGGGGGGGGGGTGCATGATCTCTGAAAGCCAATTTTGACATTTGAAATCACCTAAACAAACACGTCCCAACCCCAATAGAATGTGGACCTTCTTTGATAGACACGCAACGATAGGCAACGATGCCGGTTAGTAGAAACGCCCCTTACTGCTGATTGGCTACAAGTGGTACTCAGCCCGATAATCCAGATAATTTACTCACCACCATGTAATCCAAAATGTTCATGTTTTTCTTTGTTCAGTCGAGAAGAAATTATGTTTTTTGAGGAAAACATTCCAGGATTTTTCTCATTTTAATGGACTTTAATGGACCCCAACACTTAACAGTTTTAATGCAGTTTCAAATTGCAGTTTCAAAGGACTCTAAACGATCACAAACGAGGCATAAGGGTCTTATCTAGCGAAACGATTGTCATTTTTGGCAAGGAAAATAAAAAATATGCACTTTTAAACCACAACTTCTCGTCTTTCCCCGGTCCTGTGATGCGCCAGTGCGACCGCGCGTAATACGTCATGACGTCAAGAGGTCACAGATGACGTATGCGAAACTACGCCCCAGTGTTTACAAGTGTGGAGAAAGAGGACCGTTCCTACATTGTTGTTTGTTGAATGATACTAATTAATGTCTTTGTGTCAGTTTATTGTTTACAATGGTCCGCAAATGTGCGTTTCATATATGTAACACGTGACCTTTCTACGTCATTACACAATTACGTGAGGTCGTGCTGGCGCGTCACACAGCTTGAGGAAGATGAGAAGTTGTGGTTTAAAAGTGCATATTTTAAATTTTTCTTGCCAAAATGACAACCGTTTCGCTAGAAAAGACCCTTATGCCTCGTTTGAGATTGTTTAGAGTCCAATTTTAAACTGCATTAAAATGTTTAAGTGTCTATTAAAGTCCATTAAAATAATAAAAATCCTGGAATGTTATTCTCAAAAAACATAATTTCTTCTCGTCTGAACAAAGAAAGACATCAACATTTTGGATGACATGGTGGTGAGTAAATTATCTGGATTTTTTTTAAGAAAATGGGTATATAGAGGTATATATATATATATAGGTATATATATATATATATATATATATATATATAGGTATATATATATATATATATATATAGGTATATATATAGGTATATATATATATATATATATAGGTATATATATATATATATATATATATATATATATATATATATATATATATATATATATATAGGTATATATATTAAATTATCTTTAATTTGGGGGAGAGGTATATGTCACTCTCAGAATGAAAGGTACAAACATGGTCACTGGGACAGTGGCTTTTAAAAAGGTCCTAATACAGGTCCCTATTGAAAAATCCAGCTAAGACTAGCATAAGCTGGTAGCTGGTTTTAGCTGGTTTAATGTGGTAGTAGCTGGTTTAAGCTTGTCCTCCCAGGCCGGCAAAGCTGGTGGGTCAGTTGGTCTTCCAGCCTGACCAGCTAAGTCCAGCTAGACCAGCTTAAAAACCACCTTGCTACACCAGCAAAACCAGCTAAAACCAAGCTGGGAGGCCAGCTAAACCAGCTTATTTTAGCTGGTTTTTCAGTAGGGTACCAGGAGAGTAGGGATTTTCCAGTAGGGTACCATTTATTTTGATACAGATATGTACTTTTAAGGTACCAATATGCACCTTTTAGGTACAAAAGTGTACTTTTTGAAAATGTATTGCCCATAGTGACAACTTTTATACCTTATTGTCAGTGGCGGCTGGTGACTGCTCTTCCGAGGGGCGCAAATTCAAAATATGTGTTCGGAGTGTCGTGTGTTGCTCGTGTTTTCAAAATATGTGTTTGTTGCGTCATGTGAACCCTGTGCATCACGTGTTTTGTCAAAATAAAGGCCTGCTGCACACGTCAAAACCGTTTATGATAAAAGAGACGCTCACATTCACAAAATACACACAAGACACTCCCTTAACAGTAAACTCTGATTACGAATGAGATTATGCGAGTATCTGGCAAACGCGAGCGTCTTTTTTATCATAACTCTTTAGACGCATCTGCAGCAGGCACTTGATGCACATAGGTTCACTCGACGCACCGAACACATATTTTGAAATGACGAACCACACACACATGACAGGCTACATGCATGTTGTGACAAACTTTGCATCGTGCGCCCTCAAAAAATGAAGTCACCGGCCACTACTGTTTCTTTTTCTTTTTTTCCGAGAGTGTACATTATAGTTTTTAGTAAGTTGAGACACTGAAGGTATGCAATACTGTGCTGTGCCACTAGCAGTACCAAATAAAAATGGCAAAACTCATTATTGTTACCAAAGAGGTTTCCAAAGGAAAAACCCCACAGTAGCATCTCCTCACCCCTGTCTCCGTCTTCCATTGTTCATCAAACAGGCTGTCCCCCCCAATTCATGACATTGGCTGATCTCATCATGTGATTTGAAAGAGCTTACTTGTCGTTGCGTTTTCATATTTTAACATAAAAAACAATTGCACCCTTAAAGTTCATATTATATATCAATATTTATGTTTTGATACAAACTTGTAAAGGATAACGTAAGTTATCATAACAAGCAAAATGTTCTTCCTTAACAGGTCGCAGTTCACCGGTGCCCCCCACTACCCCTACTGTCAACATCCAACAGCAGAACTCAACAGGAGCATGGGAGTGGAACAAACAAACATCTGCAGGCAAGTGCAGTAAGAAATGCACCACAACTTATAATGCCACCTGCTGGCCTTCTCTGCAATTGCACCTAAAATAGAAAATGACTCACCCAACTCTGCCATCTGGACTTGGAAAGTGAGCTCATATAACAGATGAACTATTAATGTCTTTGAAAACATTATACAACTGGCATTGTGCTTTTTAAATCAACAGAGTGGGATATCTACTTTAGTGACTCTGTCATTCAAAATAATAATCTGTGCCTAGCAGGTGCAGGTTTTGGGATGGGAAGCAAGTCCGCAACCACCAGTCCAACAAGCTCAGTTCATGGTACACCCACCCACCAGAGCAAACCCAACACTCTGGATCCTTTTGCAGATCTGGGTAACCTAGGAACCACTTTGGGAGGTAAATGAAAAGTTTGTCTAAATCACTGTGTTAGACATCATTGATTTACCGTTAACGCCTTCATGCCTATTTAATATGTGTATAGGTGGATCGGGATTCTCTAGCAAACCCACCACCCCTACTGGCACAGGAGGAGCATTTCCACCCATGGGCTCCCCCCAGCGTCCTGCTCCCTCTCCACAGCACACTGCTTCTGGTGGATGGCATCCCGGCACTGGCCTCCCTCCACGGCAGCCGGGGGGTACGAATCAATGGCAATCCCAGGGTGCACACCACCAGACTCCGCCTAAAGCACCAGGACCGTCTATGCCTCATACATCACCACAGAACAGACCAAATTACAACGTTAGCTTCTCCGCCATGGGTGGGGCATCTCCTGGGGGCACTGGAGCAAAAGCACAGCCTAACATGGGTCAGTAACTGACACACATTTGCAACATGACCAATTAATTTTTTTTTTTTTGGCAGATGCTTTAATTCAAAGCCCCTTACAGTTCATTCAATGTATACATTTTATCTATGAAAACGGAACTATATTTTGTGTATATTTTTTGTAAAAAGAAACTGTAATCCAGGCTAAAGTCTCATAATCTATCTTTGAGATCTACGTTTGATTTCACTCATTGATTTTAAATTGATTTTAAATTCATGACCTTACCAACGCTATCTCACGAGAATTCGTATATATATAATATTTTACGAGTTGGCTAATTCGTATTAATTCATACGACCACATTCATAGATTTTTGTATGATTTACCTTGACCCCTGACGTTGGGTTTAGGTGCGGGGTTAGGGTTGGGTTTCGTTATTGTTTTTTATTCATGAGAATCGTACGTTTTTGCACGTTTAACTTCGTATGAATTTATACGAATCAGCCCTTTTAAGGTTCAAGGTTATATCAAGGTTATATTTTCGGAAAATGTTTTTTTACATTATGTAGCATGATTTTATGTAGTTAACAAGTAAATGAGTAACTCACAAAAAATGACTTCAGCTGGGTTTTAGCAGATCGGGTTACATTAGTTTCATAGGTTTTATAATACTTAAAGGAATAGTCCATTTTCTTAAAAGAAAAATCCAGATAATTTACTCACCACCATTTCATCCAACATTTTGATGTCTTTCTTTGTTCAGTCGAGAAGAAATTATGTTTTTTGAGGAAAACATTGCAGGATTTTTCTCATTTTAATGGACTTTAATAGAGCCCAATATTTAATACTTAACTCAACACTTAACAGTTTTTTTTCAACGGAGTTTCAAAGGACTCTAAATGATCCCAAACGAGGCATAAGGGTCTTATCTAGCAAAACGATTGTCATATTTGACAAGAAAAATAAAAAATATGCACTTTTAAACAACAACTTCTCGTCTAGGTCCGGTCGTGATACGCCAGCGTGACCCCACGCAATACGTCATCACGTCAAGAGGTCACAGAGGACGAACACGAAACTCCGCCCCAGTGTTTACAAGTGTTGATAAAGAGGACCGTTCCGACGTTGTTGTATGTCAAATGATAATAATTAATGGATTTGTGTCAGTTAATTGTTTACAATGGTCTGCAAATGTGCGTTTTATATATGTAACACGTGACCTCTCTACGTCACTACGCATTTACGTTAGGTCGCGCAGGACCGGACCTAGACGAGAAGTTGTGGTTTAAAAGTGCATTTTTTTTTCTTGTCAAAAATGACAATCATTTCGCTAGATAAGACCCTTATGCCTCGTTTGGGATCGTTTAGAGTCCTTTGAAACTCTGTTGAAAAAAACTGTTAAGTGTTGAGTTAAGTTTTAAATGTTGGTGTCTATTAAAGTCCATTAAAATGAGAAAAATCCTGCAATGTTTTACTCAAAAAACATAATTTCTTCTTGACTGAACAAAGAAAGACATCAACATTTTGGATGACATGGTGGTGAGTAAATTATCTGGATTTTTTTTTAAGAAAATTGACTATTCCTTTAAAGGTTAAAGGAACAGTATGTAGGATTGTGGCCAAAACTGGTATTGCAATCACAAAACGTGTGGCTAAAACTGCTACTGCAATCACACAGCTGGTGGCCAATATACCAAACGACAACATAAACATCAGTTGAGGGCTGCAACTCCACTTTTTAAATGAGAATATCCTGGCCGGACCGCTGTTGTGAGTGATATAAAAATTTGAAATGAAAATGATTTCTTAATGTCTAGTGACATTTTAGGGCCATTTAATGATTAATTGATATAAATTTCTTACATACTGTTCCTTTAAATATTCCACTTTCATAAAAAACGTCAAAGGTCATGCATGGCATATGCAAAATTACCGCTCCAGTGTTTACAACTTTAGAGAAAAAAGACCATTACAACGTTGTTGTATGTGGAATACTAGGTCTTTGTGTCAGTTTATTGTTTAATATGGTCCACAAGTGTGCTTTCATGTAATGACGTGACCTTTCAACGTGATTTTGGTTGTGTTTTT